>NC_056739.1:774722504-774775004 GCF_019279795.1 Protopterus annectens | reverse complement strand
TCATAAAGATATATGTTGGTATGTATATGTATGTATTATATATAATTTTCTTGTTTTTTGGGGTTTACAGTGGTTGCTTGCCTCATCTAACACATCTTGGAATTTGGAATCGAGTCCTGCTATGGCATTCTTTAGATCATTTTCCTTTTTCTGCCATATTATAATACAATATCTTAATCTACTTTTTCCTTGTACATTTATTTCTTTTGCATTATTCTGAAATCTGGCTGCCTATTATTTCCAATGGGTAGATATATTTTGTATGTCAAACTGTTTCTGATATACGAAGGCTGTGAATCATTACAGAATTTTTAATTTTATATGTGCTGAATGTTTAAACTTCTGTTTTTGTGTCCTCCATCTTTTGAACTTTATCTTTGATTAAATATGATTAAATGTCATATATCAGTTATTTCATTAGGAATAATAGGGTTTTTATGGTAGATATATATATATATATAGAGAGAGAGAGAGAGAGAGAGTATACAACTTTAAGCAGGAGTGATTATGGTTGTTAGAAGGTTATGTGAAGAAGCATAGAATGTATTTAAATGTTTTACTGTTTGTCTGGTTTGTTTGGTTTTATCTGATGAAGTCCATGTATATCAGGACAAAAGCACTTATTTTTAATAAAAGTTTCATAAGCTGGGTATGCTAGAGAGTTTAATTTTTATTGCAACCTTATAAAACACACTACTGCCTTGCATTAGAACAATTAAACTGGCTTGAACTCCCAAACCAGTTGACATACTCACAACTAATCATTGCACACAACCTATTGCACTCTCCAGACAAGTGTCCAGCATTACAAAATACTCTACTGTACTATTCACCCACTAGAGACCTTCACTCTAGCAATAAACTTTTACTGTGTATCAGTAAGGCATTCAACACTGCTGGAGACTCTCTACTCTCATTATGTGTCAAAACTCTGAATGAAATCCTCACACAGTTAAAACAGATAGAAAATTAAACTGTTTCAATATTTTGCTTAAACAGCACCTTTGCCAAAGATGGCTCTGTTTTTCCTACCCACCTGGCTAGCTTTACTCAGGCTACACTTCTCCAACTCTTACAGCCACTTTTTGTACCTTATCCCTCCTGCTGCACTTATTTCCTAAACTCTTACTTGTCCTCCTTCTCTGACTCCCCACCACTAACTACAATTCCTCCTCTGTCCTTTTATCTTCCTGATCATTTCCAGAACGTCTCCTTTCATAACGCTCTCATCATTTTTAAGCTACAGTCTACTTGTCTGTCTGTAAATTATTACTGAACTCATAAACACCCTAGTTTGATCTTTTCCCTGCAACCATCATGCTATAAATACATTAATTGTTATGGTATGTTATTTCTCTATTCAATAATTAGCCCATTTATGTTAATTTATCTAATTTTTGTTGTGTTCATGTAAGAAATATTCTTTTTTTTAAAACACTGTGTAAATAAGCTCATGTATAGATGTTTTTACCCTGCAATTATAAATGTACTTCATGTGTAACTTAAATGTGGAGCTTTCTTCCCCAGGGCTGCGCTGAAAATGGATTTTGCCCAGTCGGACTTTTCACAATAAGCAAAGACAAATAAATAAATTCATTAAGTTCCATATTAAGAGTTCCCACTGAAGTGCTGTTATCCACAATATTAAAGAGTTCTGCCTAGTATCTAATGTTCCTCCTGACCCAATGCGCCATTAAGGCACAATATTAAACAATCATTCGTGGTTTATAGTGCCTTCGCTCGACAATGTGTTGCTGGATTTGCTAATTAGCCTAGGGGCATATGCAGGTATGACAGCCCCATCCACACGCATTCACATATTCATGAATGCATACACGCAGACATACATACATACATACACACCCACACGCACATGCACATGCACACACACAGACACACACACACACACACACACGCACATATGCATACATGCACACAGATGTGCACACACCTACCTATCTAACCTACCCCCTTTCTAACCCTCCCACTGTGACCTCTCAGGCAGTCACACACTCACGCATGCACCCCCCCCCCCACACACACACACACACACACACACACACACACTTATATATGCAAACACCCACACACCCCAACTGTACCTGACTGCAAAACTCCCTGGCACTTACCTGTACCATGATAGCTGTACATGATTCCACTTCATTTAGAGAATTATTGGTCAGCCATGATAAACATTGTGTAGGATTTTATTACCCTCCAGCACCCTGTTTGTAGGCAACTCAGGTTTTCCTGTCATAGACTTACTTATGTAGACTGTTTTAGAGCTGCAGCATGTAACATAATGCCTTGGCTCTAATGACATCTTCAGAATAGCTAAAATTAACCGAAACATAAGTAATGTACATTTGTAACAATAGTCTGCTTGCAGCCTGTTAGGATCCTTTGGAGATAAGTATTGGCCTTACAGGTAATCTTCTCAATGGAATTATCATTTGCAAGAGCAGTATAAAGGCAAGAATCACAGCCATCATCAGCATGACTTTCAAGCTATGACTTTAGAAGAGACCATTGGCTTCTAATAATGTTTTGTCATTTAATACAGCATTTACTGGCCTTTTTATTTCACGAACCTGACAGAGCCAGCCTTCACATTCTGAGTATAATGCATCTGTTTTGACTTGTCTTCTTTCTGTCTTGTAGTTCTGAAGTTCTGTATGTCATATTCCTTGTCTTTCTTTCTTCTTTTTTTTTTTTTTGCTAAAATTGGTTGGTTAGCTTATCTGACATGGCATGGGATTTCTTATGTCATGACATGATGTTGTCCTTTCTCTCCTTCATTCTTTACTGATGGGTTCGGAACTGATCCTCAGTTCTGACTCAGCCGCTTCCAAAAGCTCAAGGTCCCCAGTTAGTTCGTGGCTTACCACCTATCCCACAATGTTCTGTGGAAAACCCCAGATCTCGTTTGCTGCTAAACAGATTGGGCATTTCCTTAACTGGCTCTGGCTAAGTTAGGGTTAATTTTAACTTTTGCTTTTTTACTATGAAATGTACCTTTGACCAGTTATTTGCCTGATTGTCACTTGTGCAATAATATGTTTATTATTAATGTAATTTGTTGTAGAGCTTTTTCTACAATATGAGTTGTACAAAAATATGTTTATTATTAACATAAATTGTTGTAGAGCTTTTTCTACAATCAGGGCCGGTGCTAGTATTTGGGGGCCCCCAGCAAGTTTCAAGTTGGGGGCCCTACCCAGGAGAATATAAAAAGTGTGACCATATTGCCATCACGCCTCCTTCCCTATCAAGCTCATGCAGCACCATTTAACAATCACTGTGTAATGTTATTACATTCAGACCATTAAAAAGACTTGATATGTCAAGGTGCACACTGGCTGGCATTTAGTACCAATGTTACATTATGACAAGCCCCTGTATCACAGTAAGGTAGCCACTCACAATGGTATACACACACAACACACACACACACACACACACACACACACACACACACACTGACTGGGACTGCGCAGTGGTGCAGCAGTTAACTTTGTCACCCCCCCCCCCCCAGCAAGAGGTTCTCTGGTTCGATTCTCAGCCGGAGTGCCTTCTGTGCAGAGTCTGCATGTCCTCCCTGCATTCGTCTGGTTTCCTCCCACATTCCAAAGACATGCTTCTGCAGCATTTCTCCCTGGGCCTCTGCTAAAAATAGGCACTGTCCTAGTCGGACTTTCCTGGTCAACAAATGTTAAATAAATAAAATTTAGAACCAATAAATTATGACAAGCCGCTGTACCACAGCAAGGTAGCCACACACAGAGGTTCACACACTGACTGGCATTTAATACTAATGCTACATTACGACAAGCCCTTGTAATACAACAAGGTAGCCACTCACACACTGACTGGCATTTAGTAGTAATGTTGTTACATTACGGCAAGCCTCTGTACAGCATCAAGGTAGCTAGTCCCACAGAGGTACACAAAGACACCCACACAGACTCCCTCACACAGGACGGAGGCACAAGGCAGACAGTTACACAGACTCACAGACAGGACATAGACACCCACACATGATGGACAGCACCACAGTAAGACTGAACATTAAGAATTTAAAATACTGGTCTCATGAACTAATAATGATGTTAGAATAAGATTTTGCAGTAGCATGCATTGTGTGACCCCACATTTTTGAAGAACAGACCAAAACTAACAAATATCTGGACATTGTGCAACATTCTCACAGCCCCTACCAACCTCCTAACCTCTCAGCATAATTCCAAAGCTGAAAGTAACTGCAGAACAAAGGTGTAACATCAAGGATAGTTACAGACATTGCTATGATAAACTTAGAAAGATATTAGCATAACAGGGATTGCATTAGCATTCATTACAATAATCAGTACATTCTGCAGAACTCTCATAGTCCCTCCAAAAGTCTCAGCACAATTCTAGAGGAGGTACAAAAAAAAAACAAAAAAAACAAGACAAGGACCTAAACATTAGGGGGTTTAAAACATTGTGGTTATGAACTAGTAAAGATGGTAGGACAAACATTGCTATGATAAACTTAGAAAGATATTAGAATAACAGGGATTGCATTAGCATTCTGCAGAACTCTCATAGTCCCCCCAAAAGTTTCAGCACAATTCTAGAGGAGGTACAAACAAAAAAAAAAAAAAAAAAACAAGACAAGGACTTAACATTAGGGGGTTTAAATCATTGTGGTTATGAACTAGTAAAGATGGTAGGACAAACATTGCTATGATAAACTTAGAAAGATATTAGAATAACAGGGATTGCATTAGCATTCTGCAGAACTCTCATAGTCCCCCCAAAAGTTTCAGCACAATTCTAGAGGAGGTACAAACAAAAAAAAAAAAAAAACAAGACAAGGACGTAACATTAGGGGGTTTAAATCATTGTGGTTAAGAACTAATAAAAATGGTAGTATGGCAGAATAACAGATTTTTCTAGTAGCATGCATTGTGTGAATTCACATTTTTGATGACTAACAGACCAAAAATACAGGTCAAACATCTAAATATTATGCAACATTCTTACAGCCCCTACCCCTCTCTTCTAACCTCACAGCTTAACAATTCCAGACAAATCCTGGAAAAAAAATACAGAACAAAGGCATAACATCAGGGATAGTTTGAAACTTTGCTAAGATCAACTTTGATAGTAGAACAGGGGTTGCACTGGCACGCATTAAGACATCAGTACATTCTGCAGAATTGTCACAGCCCTTACCCCCCAGTATCTCAGCACAATAAATCTGGATGAAGTGAAAGTAAAATAAAAACACAAAGGCATAACATAAAAAACAATGTGCTTATCAGCAAATATTGATGCTGGAATAACAGATTATGAAGTAAAATGCATTGCATAATCCCACATGTTTTAATGAAAATAGATAAATACCAAGCAAACATCTGAATATTGCACAACATTCTCACAGACTGTAACCCCCCTACAAATTTGTCGGCACAATAACTCTAGGCAAAGCAAAAATGATCATAGAACAAAGGCGTACCATCAGGGATAGTTGTAAACGCTGCCGATGTACACAATACTAGTATAACAGGGTTTGCATTAGTATACATTAAAACAGCAGCTGTACATTCTGCAACATTCTCACAGTCACTAACTCCCCTCCCCACCTCTCAGCACAGTAATTCTGGACAGAGCAAAAAATTATCATAGAACAAAGGTGTAGCATCAGGCATAGTTGTAAACATTGCCGGAATACACAAAACATTCTAGCAGAACAGGGTTTGCATTGGTATACATCAAAACATCTGTATATTCTGCAGCATTCTCACAGCCACTGTCCCCCACTACCAATATTTCAGCACAATTGTACACAAAACAAAAATGCAAAAACAAAAAACTTCCTCCCAATGGCAATACTCAAAACAGCAAAAGGATGAAGAAGTCTCCTATGAAGGCTAGTGACAAATGCAAATGCTACATTTACTTCCCTTTAGGCTATTATCTGAGAACACATGAATTACTGATCTTAATATTTTTCTAGCATGTTTTTCCGCCTACCCAGTCAGGAGATGGACATTCTCTGAATGATATCTTTTGCATGTTCTACTCAGACAATGACTTGACAGCTTGAATATATACAACACATGCTTTCTCTGCTTTCCTTCCTACTTTAAAAAATAAAAAAAAAAAAGGACTTAGTTTGCAGGCTGTTGCAACCAATCAGATCCCTTGCTTCAGCGAGCGGACCTGATTGAGTGCAGCTTGCCAGCGAATAAAAAAAAAAAACGGAAACACAGTTCCGATTTTCGCGGTGACGGCAGGGTCCAGGAAGCTGGACTATGCAGACATCCATGAGGAGCCAAGCCGAAGAAGAGCAACGCCAGTCGGAGCAACCCGCGGCTGCTGAATGGGGGCCCTCATTTACGGGGAGGTAATCAGGGGCTCCCCGCAGCCGTGGGTTTTGCGGGTGCCTAACGCTGGCTATGTCTACAATATAAGTTTCACTACTTGTGTATATTAATTCGGAGCTTTTCTCCCCAGGCCTCCGCTGTAAATGAACACATGTCCAGTCGGTCTATCCCTGTTAACAAATGTAAAATAAAATAAGTGAATAATAAATAAATAATATATATATATATATATATATATATATATATATATATATATATATATATATATATATATATATATATATATATATATATATAAAATATTTAGGTTGTTTTCTTCTAAAACTTGTGTGTGATTACTGTGTCCGCTGCTTACTGCTGATCTCTGGGGCCGTCATTTTTGTTTTAAGGCCTACAGTCCACCCTAACCCATTTCCTGTCTGAGTGATTAATATTTTTAAATTATTGTTACTATTATTAGGATTATTCATAGAGTAGTATTGTAGGAGTGTGTGTGTGTGTGTGTGTGTGTGTGTGTGTGTGTGTGTGTGTGTGTGTGTGTGTGTGTGTGTGTGTGTGTGTGTGTGTGTGTACGTGCGTGCTTGTACGTGCGTGTGTGTGTGTGTGTGTGTGTGTGTGTGTGTGTGTGTGTGTGTTTTATTAGAGTTCAGCTCATTTAAATTATACAGCGACTCTGCCTTTTTACTTGGCCTGTGCTTCTGAGCCGTCAAATGTGTTTGGTAGTTGAAACTTTTAGTAGTTAGCCTGTAGTTTGTAAGGTTTGCTTCTTGTATAGTGCCAAGCCTTAGATATTTTCTGGTATCCTTTTTGGTGTGTGTTTTTTTTGTGCTGTTCAGTTTGTTTACTTACATACATACATACATATATATATATAGATAGATATATATATATATATATATATATATATATATATATATATATATATATGAAATATATATTTATATACGTACATACATACACAATTTAACCGTTTTTCTCTCAAACCAGCTCATTTAACTTGGAGAGCGGTTTCTAGCCCGTTTTATTTTATTTATTTTATTTATTTATTTATTTTACATTTGTTGACCGGGCTAGTCCAGCTGGATTAATGTCCATTTTCAGTGGAGGCCCGGGGAGAAAAGCTCCAGAGGATTGAAACAGTTATTGGGAATACAATTGTATTATAGAAAGGGAAAAAGTGTAAGTACAAATATTAAATATCTTCACTAATTCAGTGAGGTCATAGGTTAGAACTAGCAAACAATATAATAAGGTATCAAATCTAAACAAAAAAATTTTTTTTTTTTTTTTTGAGTTAAGTAATATTTACAACAAAGGGATAATAACTCAGTTGGAGTAAAAGATAAAAAGCAAGTGGTTGAAAAAGTTTATAACAAATATGAGGGTGTGTACAGGCTAGTCTGGGTTGGTACAAGAGCAAAGCCATAATTTATTAAGGTGTATGAAAAGTTGTTTCTTAAATAGTTGGAGAGTAGGCAAAGAGGACAAAGTGGATGGAAGATTGTTCCATATTTTGCCTATTGAGTTAGAGAAAAGGGAATTGCCTGCTGAATTCATAATTTTGGTACTATTAACAAGTAATTTATCAGAGGAGCGTAGTTGTTTCAGGTTGATATAAGGAGTCAGGAGGTTGGAAAGAGCTGGTGTTTTAGAAGATTGGTGTAGAATTTTGTAAGCTATTAAGAGTTGTTGAAAAATGAGCTTGTTAGGGAGTAACAGCCAGTGTAGTTGCTTTAGGTTTATACAGTGATGAGCTCTGTATTGGGAGGAGGTAGTTAGAGGGTTTTTCCCAACTTTTTTTCCTGTGTGTTGTTTAAAAAAAAATTTCCTACGTGGTGTTTAAAAATCATATATACATATATAGTATAGGTTGTTTGGTGTTGCTTAGTTGGATTTACTATGTCTAAACAAATGAAAGAGATTAAACCCTATGGGTTCAAGAGTGTGTGAACTGCCTTGGAGCAGTACACTTACAAGAGTTGTGCTCTATATGCCACTCTTTCAGTTCAAGGGTTCTCCTTGAGAGAAAAAATAAACTTATTCTAAGAAGACTACTAAAGACTTCTTTTTCAGAATCCTTAGAAGGTCAGAGTACTTCAAAGAAAAGCTCTTCCCCTCCTTCTAGATCAGGTAAGTTAACAAAAAGCTCTTCCCCTCCTTCTAGATCAGGTAAGTCAACAAAAAGATCTTCATCCTCTTCTGACCAATCTGGACCTTCCCAAAAAGTTTCCAAAATGTCATCAGATCCAAAGGCTTTCAGACCCGAGAAACCATCTACCTCAGCTCAGTCTGTTTCAGAGCCATTAGTGTTGCATACTCAGAGCCCGTCCTCTGCTTTGGAACTGGTATCTCCAACCTTGAGGTCATCAGTTTTGCAGAAATCTGTGTCTCCTGCCCCTCCTCTCGATCCCCCAGGAGTTTGACAGAAGATGATGTGGATCGTGTGGTGCAGAGGCTTTTGAGTGCACCAGCACTAGCCAAATTATTATTGGATCTGACCCAGAAGGTTTCGGAGTCGAGTGGACCTGCCCCATCACTATCGATTCCTCCTCTGACTTGCCTCGAGGCTTCGGAGCTGGAATGCATGGAGCTGATTGTAGTGGAACCATCAGTGCTGAGATTTGCCTCAGGATCTACGGACCCGACCACTGCTCTGACTTCTTCTGTGTTGTCTGTGCTTAGAGAGTCTAGGAGCCAACACTCTCCGATCAGGTCTGGGGAGGACAGTCAGATCAGACAGTTGTTGGATCTGAACTTGCCTCTTGGGGCTTTGGCTCAGGTGAGCTCAGTGCCTACATCAGCTTCAGAGCTAACCCCCTTGATGCTGGGGAAACCTTCTGGTTCTTCAGAACAGGGAGATTCCTCAGGTCATGTGCGGGGAGCTTTTGAGGCAATGAGGACAGTGCTGTCACCATGGGTAGCCCCACTCTCAGATCCAGTCATTCCTCTCCCAAAGGCACTGGTGTCTGACTCTGCACAGCCAATTCCGCACAGATGTGGAGACCCTAAGCCTCAGGATGCCCCCACTGGGTGAACCTATTTCTTCCAAAACTCTCCATAATGCCCTTCTGAAGAGGTCCCTCAGAAGAGACTATGCAAGAGGAAGCATCTAGACTTCTTGGATGAGTCAATCACGTATGACACAGACCTTGATGATTCAGAAGTGTCCCCACGTTTGCCCTCTGAGAATGTCTCCTTTGCAGACATCTTGGAGATTCTTAAGCAGAGAGGTGGCTGGAAGCCCATCAACCCTTCTGATGAGGAGTCTGTATACCTGAAGGCTTTTGGGTCTCACCCTTCTGCCACTTGATTGTCTCCGCCTTTCAATGAACTTATGCAGTTGGTTTGTTGAAAGGAGTGGGAGTCTCCGGATTCCATGAAGCCTGTTCCTCGAAGGCCAGATAAGTTTATAACAGCACCCAAAGATAAATCCTTCCTAACAAAAAGTGTCCCAGTAGATGCAATGGTGGTGGTGGAGGCCACCAAGAAGGAATTGTCAGAGACATCCTCGTCTATCCATCCCCCAAATAAGGAGTTGCGGACGATGGGCAGATGTGGAAAGCGTATTTTTTTCTTCAGTGATGTTTACCCTCAGGTCCTTGAATTATCTCAGACATTTTACCAGGCCGCAGAGAGATCTCCTGAAGGAGTCAGGAGATGCTCTACAAGGTTCAGTAGCTCCAGGGGTGTCAGACAAAGTGTCCACCCAGGTCTCCACCTTAAATTAACTAGTAAACTCATCCATGAGGCTCATTTCCTATGCAGCTGCAGCTGATGGAGCGAGCAGGGCAGCAGGTTCAGGAATTTCCCTTAGGAGACATTCCTGGATGTGCTTATGTAACTTTGCAGAACCTTTTAAGTTATTTTTGTTAATGACCCTTTTGATGGCTCATCCTTGTTCAGGCCTAAAGTCAAAGACACACTAACCAGATGTGAACAGGAAGGGAAAACTGTCTCTGCTGTTGGAGTACGTTTCTCCGTACCTTCTAGACCTTATCCCAAAGGTCAAAAGGGAAGAAAGATGTGGTTCCAAAAACCCCAGGGAGTTTTCCCAGACACATGTGGTGAGCCTTCCCCCAGGGGAAGAGGGGGAAGCAATAATGGAAGATGCTGACCACATGGCAGAGGGGGGTCCACAAAACCAGGGTGACAGAGAAACCTTCTTTGGTAAGTCCTTCCAGTGCTCCTGAAAGGAGGCCTGTCTGTCCATCTCTGGAGGCAGTCAGGGGTCATTTTTCCTTGTACCCAAATGGCTGGCTAAGAATAACAAAAGACAAATGGGTACAAAGCATCATATCCAGAGGCTACTATATGCCCTTCTTCCTTCCAACCCCAAGTTTCAAAAACATTCCGGATGTTCCACCCAGTCACAGGAAACAAACAACCATAGAAATACAGACGTTTCTAGAAAAAAAGAGTCATCCAACCAGTCCCAGCAGACCAGATAGGATCCGGAACTTACTCAAGGTTCATTTTAGTTCAAAGAAAACAGGGGACTGGAGACCCATACTGGATCTCAGCAGGTTGAACAAATCTGTCACAAAGACAAAGTTCCAGATGGTGACACTGCAGTCGATACTTCCCTTTTTGGGAAAAGACAATTGGATGTACTTTATAGACCTCCAGGATGTGTGCTACTACATAAAAATGGACAGGTCATCCAGGAGTCCTTTACACATTTCGCTGGGAGACAGTCATTACCAATTTCGAGCTCTGCCCTTTGGTCTCACTACAGCCCCCAGAGTGTTCACCAAATGTATGGCAGTAGTTACAGCTCACCTGAGATGTCTAAGATTCCAAGTGTTTCCATATCTAGATGACTGGCTCCTAACCACCGCCACCAAGCATCTACTGTCAGTAGCACAAGACACCACCCTGACACTTTGCTCCCATTTGGGGATCACAATAAACTATGAAAAATCTGACATTGCCATCTCAACATATTGTTTTTATAGGCACTGATCTGGATACTAGAACAACAATGGTAAAGTTGCCCTCGGAAAGAGTTCAAACCTTGCGGCTTCAGGTCTCACTCCTTCTCAGAAGGAAAGTTCCAGCAAGGACAGTTCTAAAGGTACTAGATACAGTGGCAGCAGCGATAAACATAATTCCATTAGCATGGCTGCACATGAAAGTCTTACAGTGGCTACTGTTGGTAGCTCAGTGGTCCATCCAGGAACTATCAATGTCACATCAGATTATATTAACAGAATCTTGCAAGAGAGACCGCCAGTGGTGGATACACTCCAATCAAGTGACCTTAGGTAGACCCTTTGGTTTTCCACAGGCATTAGCCATAGTGACCACAGATGCTTTCCAGATGGGGGGGGGGGGCATTATCAGAGAAAGACAGTTCAAGGCACTTGGCAGGATCACGAGGCCCACTTGCACATCAATGTCCTAGAGATGAGAGCGGTGCTTTTTGCATTGCAAGCATTCTAGGACTCTCTCCCGACAGGAACGATTGCTATCCAGACAGACAACATGTCAGTTGCATGGTATATAAACAAACAAGGAGAAACCAGATCTTACCCCCTTTGTCGAGAGGCACTAAGAGTATGGCAGTGAGCAACCTCTTCCCAATGATTTCTGATAGCAACACACATCTCGAGGAAATCCAATGTGATAGCAGACAAACTCAGCAGGGCAATTCTAATACCCCATGAGTGGTCCCTGAAACAAGATATAGTGGAAATGATTTTCCAGAAATGGGGCCAGCCTTGCTGTGACCTTTTTGCCACATCCATGAATGCCAAATGCAGCAGCTACTTTGCCCTAACCCCCCCCCGGGGGAGTCCCCAAGGGATGCACTTGTACATGATTGGCCCTTGGGTCTGCTATATACTTTTCGTCCCCTTCCCTTGGTACCAAAAGTTCTTCAGAAAGCCAATGCATTGGGAAGCACCTTAATACTTCTTGCCCCTTACTGGCCTCATCAAATCTGGTTCCCCTTTTTGTGGCCTCATCTTCAGGATGAGCCCTGGATTTTTTTCTGGATTTTGACACACCACTCGGGTGCAGTCTATCCATCTCTGCAAATCCTCAAGTTGGCAGCGTGGCTGCTTCAATTCCAACCATAGCCAGGCTTCCAGACCTTTCCCCGTCAGTAAAACATATCTTGATTTCTTCTCACAAAGCTTCTACGAGAAGATTGTACCTCAGCAAATGGAAAAGATTTTCTTCCTGAGCTTCAGAAAATAATCTTGACCCCTTTTCTGCATCCTTACCTTCCATTTTAGAATTTTTAGCAAAGCTTTTTCAGGAAGGGGTAGCTGCAGCTACCATTCAAGTGCAACTAGCCGAAATTTCTAATTTCCATGTTGGAGATGGAGGTCCAAATATCATGTCCCACAGACTTTGTAGAGCTTTCTTGAGAGGTGCAACTCTGTTAAAACCACCCATTAAACCACCTCTATCTCCATAGAATCTAAATTTTGTCTTATCTTGCATAATCCTTTCCCCCTTTGAGCCTGCTTTATCATGTGCTCTAAAGTTTTTAACATGGAAAACAGCTTTCTTAGTAGCAATCACTTCGGCCAGATGTTTCAGAACTACAAGCATTATCTATCAACACCCCCCATATGCTGTTCCATAAGGACAGAGTCTCTCTCCGTATGAACCCATCCTTTCTACCAAAGGTATGCTCTGAATCAAACCTAAACCAATCTATAGACTTACCAGTTTTCTTTCCCAATTATGGCAGTAAGGCAGAATATATGTTACACCTACTGGATGTACACAGACAATTACATTTCTACTTGCACAAAAGAAAGGAACTTAGAATAACTGACCAACTATTTGTATCATTTTCAGACTGTAAAAAAGGTGCTCCAGTAGCAAAATCTACCATATCCAGATGATTGTCAGATTGCATCATGTACACCTACCATTCTGTAAACAAACAACTTCCAGGCAAAATAAAAACTCATTCTACTAGGGCTGTTTCTACCTCCTCCGCTTTTCATGCGAAACTGCCAATTGATAAGATCTGTGCTGCAGCAACATAGTCAACACCTCATACCTTTATCACTCATTACAAAGTCGATTTGGCCTCCAGGAACAGGGCCTCCTTTGGGTCCATGGTTCTGAAGAATGTTCTCCCGTGAGCCACCAAAGAAAGATGGTGCTAGGGACGCTGTCCCATCAGTAAAGAATGAAGGCGAGATGGACAACTCCCATGGAACGCTATGGTGAGTACAAAACTTCTTTGTCTTCTTCTTCTTCTTCTTCTCTCATATGCAATAGTGCAAATTATCTTCTCTTGTTATTATTGAAATCTGGCTATCTACTTCTTCAGATGTGAACTTATATTTTATGTAGCTCAGTTTGCTTCAAATACTGTCACACTATGAATCGCCACAGGCAGTAATAACATCAACACTAGTCTGAATGCAGCACCAGAAGTAATTCCAACACAAACTAGTTGCAGTCACGGCTTTATTGAGATAAAATATTTAATATGTCTTAGTTAATGGTTTAAGTTCATTAGACTGCATGGGGTGGGGTCACAAGCTACAGAAGATATCAGTAATGCTACTGATGATGATGATGAAAACATATCGCATAGGATATTTTGTTCTGAAAAATTGCCCGTACTCAGCGAATACCTCTCCTTTATATGTGCATTTTTGAATGACTGACTTGTATTCAGATATTAAAATATTTTGTAGGAGACTTAATTTGATCTAGGTAAGACATTTCAGTAGCCCTTCCCCTTTTTTCCTCCAAAGTGTATTCAAACTGTTTCCACCTTTGAAACTTCTCTATTGTCATATTAAGAAGGCAGTTAGTTAGCTTTACTAAAAAAAAATTTGGAATAGCAGGTCTTACAAAATCTAGAAAACAATAATACAATTGTCATCAATAAGGCAAACAGTTGAAGAAAAGTAGTCATTCAAAATACAGCAGATTATTTGTCAGCCCTAAATAATCATGTCCCTAATGAAAGCTTTTACTGCAAAGTGGATAAACAGATGGCAGACTCATTCCAAAAGAAATTGTCTGCTTTTACGAAAACTGAAAGAAGTGTGCCCGATGCGCATAGAGTGCTGAAATTATCTTCAAGTACAAAAACTGGTAACACTATCTGCTTATTTGCTGCCCAAAATCCATAAATCTGTTCATAACCCAGTGGATAGGTCAGTTATACTGTCTCATGCTTGCTAGCTAGAACAGTTTTCAAAATATATGGATTTGTTAGCTTCAGTTTCAAGACACTACTGATGTTACTAAGACTGTAGAGGTAATCCAAAAACCAAAAGGTCAGCATATAGACATACCTAATGTTAGATATCTGTATACATTTTAAGCCATGATATGGCTTACTGAGCAGTAAGACATTGCTTGGATGTAAATAATATAAAAGGTGAAAGAAGAAGCATTTATTCTGGACACAGAAGACAAATACTGACGAGAATTCTCATCCTTACAAATAGTATGTTCATACACTGTGTGTGTAGGACTGCAGTAGACACCACAGGAGCTCTTACATATGCAGATTTAGTTATGGGATGGTAGAAGAAACCATAGAAGTGTGACAGCCAAAAAGGAGTTCTTCAATGATTTGAAACTGTGGAGAAGCTGCCTTCATGAGTTGATAATAATAATAAAATTATAATCAACCAAAATGTGGAAACATTTTGGAATACTTCGGTGGCTGCTCTCTGGACATTAATTTGAAGCCATGTAAGTAAAGAAAAAAATATTGCACATAGGTATTTCTTATTGCTGTTGAATGAATAATGACGCATTTAATACAGATATTTATAGAAAGGGTAGTGACTGTAACACCACTCTGTTGACCAATAACTGCTACACATACACGGCATGGGATACATAACATATGTAAGGTCCAGTTCCTGAGGGTCAAACAGATGTCATATGGAAAATACAGTGCTAGGAGTTATGTTAGAAATGCAAAATAGATTTATTAAGACTGGTTGTGAAAGTCTACATATCAAGAAATGATTAGACTATTTAACTCAGAAAGAAGTAAATTATTAGAAAATGTCCAAACAGTAGTGATACAGGTGAAAGAGTACAGTTTAATATTATCTACATACCCAAGGCTAATCTCATCAAGCAATGTATACATAAAAATTTACATCTTTTACAGAAACAGACAGTAGCCAAGGAAGCCTCAGAGGAACATTTAATCACTACCTCAGTGAATGGTAGTGATACAGGACAAAGAATAGTCCATGATCACACCATAGGACAACTAGTACTAGTAATGTGGTTGCCAAACAATGTGATGATTGTGATCATTGTACCAGTATATCCACATATTTGTGGTCATTATACTAGTATATCCACATACTGTAGTCATTGTTCTAGTATATCCAAATATCGTGGTCATTATACTAGTATATCCACATATTGTTCTAGTATATCTACATAATGGGGTCATTGTACTAGTATATCTACATATTGTAGTCATTGTTCTAGTATATCCACATATTGTGGTCATTGCACTGGTATATTCACATATTGTGATCATTGTACTAGAATATCTACATATTGTAGTCATTGTTCTAGTATATTTGCATAGTGTGGTCATTGTACTAGTATATCCCCATATTGTTCTCATTGTTCTAGTATATCCAAATATTGTGGTTATTGTATTAGTATATCCACATATTCAGGTCATTGCACTAGTATATCTAGATGTTGTAGTGATTGTACTGGTATATCCACATATTGTGGTCATTGTACTAGTATATCTACATATATAAGATAAAGGTATTTAAAGTGGTCAATGGAAAACATTTCCTAGGTTCATAGGTAAGTACTAGACCAGCTGCCCTTGAGGGCCATTTTAAACCTAACCAGTTTCCCTTTTGGTGCTCATATTAACCAATGCCATTTAGTTAGACACTGGCATTATCCATCCCGTGGTCAGTAATTATATATTACACTTAATGAGAACAACAGGGATCATACCATAGATAATTTGATGGAGGCCCATGCTTGGGATAAAGCATTTAGGAGATGCAACTTTCTGTAAGTAGTACAGGGGAAGTCCTGAGGTAAAGTTTCTGTTTCCCATCCATGGATTGGATCCAATTTGCACTTTAATATGGACAAGGATGAACTTTGCTTTATGTGGATGGAGAGTCTGTTCCAGAATGTGATATCCTGTTTATATTCTTTATATTACATTCCATTAATTTCCAGAGGTTTCATATATGTATATGTATATATATATATATATATATATATATATATATATATATATATATATATACACACACACATATATATATATGTACACACACACACAAATATATATATATATATATATATATACACACACACACACACACACACACACACACACACACACACACACACACACACACACAAATATATATATATAAACTAAGAACTGAACTTCGTGACAATAAAAGCATTCAAAAAAATAGTAAATCACACCAACAACTCTTGTAGAACTTTGTAGAACTTGTTCTACAAAGTTCTACAAGAGTTGTTGGTGTGATTTACTATTTTTTTGAATGCTTTTATTGTCACGAAGTTCAGTTCTTAGTTAAAATTTCTTCTCTTCATTCAATTTTTTTTGAGTGCGGTTAATTTTAGTTGTAAATATATATATATATATATATATATATATATATATATATATATATATATAAACATTATGTGGATGTAGCCATTTTTATGTAATGAAATGGAGAAACTTCAAATAAGAATAACTGAACACTTCAATGATAATAGAAAAGGCAGAAAGAATTAAGTGCACTTTATAAATACTTATCAGAAAAAGGGCAGTCTGTATGTTCAGATACATTGAAACAGAATTTTAGTGAAAAACGTGAGGGAGACGTTTAAAATAAATGTTCTACCTCTGCCATCAACTGGTCAGAAGTATTATTACAGTTTAAAATAAGCAACATGATTCACATTTTAGATAGATTTTGCAGATAACAAAACTACTGCTCTGTGATCCATATTACGTGTTTTTCTTCCTGCAATATTAATATTCATTATAGTATTATTTTGAAAAAATATTTGCATTGGAGGTGTTTAAATTAATTTTGTCCATTGAAATTAAATTACTAATGGTGATGTCATTTATTTGTATTTGTTTTCTGGAGTAGAGCACTGATCCACATGGACCTTTTTTAGACCCAGCCCGGGAGGAGTGTCTGGTTAAGTGACTTGCTCAAAGTCACATAGTTAGGCAATGAAAGCTGAGGGAATCAAACCTTGGACCACTGGACCACAGCAAAGAACTCAATAACAACTCCTTAATACTTACAGTGGTCTGACTTTGTAAATATTTTTTAATCTTGATAAAGTGATGAGGTGAAGATAATTGGTGCTGGAATTATTTTGGAACAATAAAGTCTGCAATGTACAAGCTGATATTTACAGAGCGCCATTGTTGTTATGATTTCTGTGCATATTTTCCCAGGCTATATGTACCTCTCTTTGTATTTAGCATTGGATTTGTAAGGCATTGGGCTATGAATTTCAAGAGGCATTTCTCTTATTTTCTATATGCTTTAACATTAAACTTTTCCCTTTTTTGTGTAATTTTAGATTCCTTTCTCTTTTGGGTGCCCCTGTCCAAGTTTTTTCTTTATTTTTGTAAAAAATCACTTGACTGGATACAGATACAGGATCACACAAAGCTGTCCTCTGCTTCAGGCAACTTCTATTGAGGTAAATTATTTATTTGTTTGTTGTTGTTGTTGTTTGTCTTAGCTAGGTTTGTTGTTTACATGTTTTATTCCTGATTTTTAAATAGTGTACATTTAAAAATATATTTAAGGCACATTATTTAGTTATCTGAATCAATAGTACATCAAGAACATGGTAGTTTTCAAATGTTGTCGTTTGCAAATGTTGACTTGCAGTTTACTTTCTAGGTTCTTGCATACATTAACTGTACTGTGACTTAGAATTCCAGGTTTTGTACACTTACTTTTTTTATAGTTAGTGTACAATGTTTGCAAACATTATTAATGCCAGTTATATTTTTAAGTAAACTAAAACTTGTACTTTTAGCTTACTAATTAAAATGTTAAAGTAAGATGCCACATTTATAGAAAAAAAGAGTTTCATACATATGTATTTCCTCTTATATGTACTAAAATCAGTCTTTTTATTGCTTTATTTATAAATGTTTGACAAGATGTTTAAGGCAAAAGAGTTACTTTTTCTTGGTGTATGGTATCTCCACAGAATTAGGTGTGAAGTCACTACTCTCTGAATTTGGCTAAGAACTAAATGCCTATGTACTTTAGAATTTGTTCCCCAAGCAAGGTAAATTAAATAATTGTTAATCTAATGACAAAGGGAGTGGATTATGATCAGTCTGGGAGACATTCAAATGTGATCTAGGGGCTGGCACCAAAATGAGGAAGTAAATGAGTTACAGGATTAGGGTTAGAGACTGAGTGCACAGAGTTATTGCTAATGGTTTCAAGAAGAGGTAAAAGGGAGTCTGTCACTATCACTGCAAAGAAGTGTGAGACCAGACATTAGGGCAAATGTCAAGGCACACAAGATGTGGAGGATATAGGGTGGGGAGAAATAGGAGGCAAAGTACAAAGAGGCAAGGAGAAAGGCTACAAGGGAGATAAGGCCATAAAAAAGCACACGGGTAAAGCAATTTGGAAGAAGGAGTCAAGAAGAGAACCAAGTCCTCTCTGCATGTACGCAGGAAAGAAGGAAAGAAAGAGACCTGGCAAAGCTGAGCAGTGGTGAGACGAAGACCACAGACACTGTAAACATGCAGAGGTAATGAAGCACTACTTTGATTCATTCTTTACAAAGGAAAATGAAAAAAGGATGCCACACTGGGCATTAGGTAAGGCAGAGTGGAAAGAGCAGCTGAAAGACACCAGGACCAAATGGAGAATGAAAGATATAGCACAGTGATAATGTGGAATAAAGAACAATGCACAGATGAGCAGCCTCCTAGGATGCTTGGAAATCTGTCCAGTTTTCTGACAGAGGTCCCTGATGGATTGCTGGCCAGTGTGGGAGTGCATGAGTTTTGAAAAAAAGCATCTGTTGTACTGTTGTATGGGAGGGGAGGTGTTCTAAGGAACTACAAGCATATTAGCCACGTAGCAATGATGGGGAAAGTCATGAAAAGAATCCTGAGGAAGAGACACGTTACTTTCCCTAGAGGACAGAAACTGTAGGACAACAATGAATATGAGTTCATCACAAGATAACATGTATGTCAAACCTGATTCAGTTCTGCAGCTGGTTAACAGGAGAGCTTGTAGACAGATGTGGCTACTAAGACTTTGCCAAGGCCATTTTTTCAGTTATGCAGAGGGTGTTACTAGAAATACTGGAGGGGTTGGGAACAGGATCAATGCTGAGGAACTGAATGGCTGCAGAGTTGAATGGTATGGAAAAGGAAGTTGGCTAGTAGGGCAGGCAGAGGTCAGTCCTGAGTCCAGTGTGCCACAATGTGTTTGTTTCAACGATATCTGAGGAAATGAAGGACAAGATTGACCTCCATGTTCCAGCTGGTTCCCTTTGAACTTCTTCCTTGTCTGCCCACTGCACTCCTACTATATTCACCTTCCAACCAATGTGGCACCGTCCCCTTCCTTTCTTCAAGAAGACTAAAGCAGAGTATGTGATCAATAGATCACATGACATAAAATTAGTTGCAGTGATGCTTGATGTGACAAGAGTCTAATCAATAATCTAGAAAGACTACCTTAGGAGGTTGAAAGGCTGCACTTGTGTGGATTTCTGGTATGGTTCCATAAAAGTAAGCAGCACTGCCATCTTAGGTCCATTAGCACTGCCATCTTAGGTCCATTAGCACTGCCATCTTAGGTCCATCATTAACTGTTGTATATAAACAGAAATACTTAAGTTCCCCTCAGTCGTAATACTTCCATTAATACAAATGTTTAAGGATCAATAAATAAAAATAATAATGTAATATAAATATAATAAATAATATAATAATATAAATGTTTAAGGTGGTGCAATAAGAAAAAAACAGAGAATCATAAAAAGAAATCAGAACCATCTCCTTCAAAGGCATGAAATGAATCTAACAGTGAAAAGGATGAAACTACACAATCTGAGCAAACTGAGAGACAGACAAGTCCTGGGTAAGCTCTGTAAGATGAACTGACCATTAGAACAAATTATGGCAGACACTCAGAATCACTATCAAGAAAATAGAAGGTGTCCTAACCAATCATGTAGATGCCATGCAGGACGTGCTCCAAGAGATGGAACAACTACCATTAAGGCAGAGGCATTGGAGTCAAGACTAGATGTTAGGCAGGAGTTGTTATGTGACTGACAGAAGAGATCAAGATGTAAGAATCTGCACTAGAGGGGCAAGATTGGGAAACATTTATAATAAAACTGTTGGCTGAATGAACCTCCATGCAGGATCAAGAGATCAAACCAGAGAGGGCCCACAGAACAAGGTAGTACTCTGGGGCTAGCCCCACACTAATGCAAGTCATTGTGCATTTTGAAAAATATCATCTAAATGAGGGAACATTAATGCAGCTTTGAAAGCTTGTTGCTCACTGGATGTGTGGTTCTGCAGAACTATATAGCTATAGCTCAGGAATTCTGTGACAACACAAAAACAATGTACAGCTTTTTTGGGAGTAATTAAGCAAATGAGAGAGAGGAAGATAAGCATAAAACTACTACATCCTGTTGTCTGCATAATATACCTCTGCACAATAGCCAGAACAATGCAAGATGTTAAAGTATTAAAAGTGACTGGAATAATTGAATCCACTATGAAGGAAAGCGAGAAGGGAAATTACCCCAGTGTGGAGGAATCCCAACTGGCGCAGAAGGTTCCTGAAGGCAACTTGCAGAGGCAAGAAGAATTATTTGCACTATTTAAATGATACCAAAAAACTAAAAGAAAAAGCAGATTTGGCTCAGCAAATTAGTAGAGAGGATCAAATGTCTCCAGAGGGGAATAGTTAAAATCAAATAGATTTTGGAGTTACAAAAAAAAATGCATATTTTTATTGTGAGAGACAGAGTCTAAGAATGCCATATGTGGTAAGTAGGATCTGCAATGTTTAATAAAACTAATAAATCATGCAGATTTTACTTCTATGACTGTAAAGCAAATAACTGCTGGTATGTACATTTGAAACCATTTGTAATCTAATTTGAGACACAGCAGTGAAAAAAAAGACAGGTAATGTAAATATAGTGGTAAAGTGACTGGCTTCCAGGGGAGATGGATTCCATTTTTTTCCAAAGTGCTATAAAGACACAGTAAGTATTTTGAAACTATAATATTAGACTGTGGATGATTTGATTCTTTCTTTGTGTGAAGTATGGGGCATAAGTGTGGATTAAGACATGAAAAATACATAATAATCATAACTGGAAAAATAGAAGGCAGCAATGAACTTTTTATGGATTAAGGGAAGAAGAAAGAAGAAGGTACTTGGAACCTGGAAAATCAGGGCAAAAATAGGAAAGGAAAAAAGCAAAAAATAAGGGGGTTGAGCAAAATAAAATGGAGCAAATATTAATTTTATACCAGAATGTCAAAAGGGTGGCTAATCCCATAAGACAGTAAATAATTCTAGGGACCATAAAAAATGGAGGTGGAGATTGCTGTCCTGCAAGAAATGCATTTAAGTCTTATGGAACATGTAAAGTTTAAGATGGTTTAATTTCTTAGTAAACTTTGTATAACAGTGATCTAGAAGGGAAGGGACAATTGTATTGATGGATAAATGCTTATCTGTGGAAATACTAAGCAACTTTGCAGATAAAAAGGGAAGGTATGTGAGAATTAAATGTTATGTACATGGCTAATTATTAACAGTAATAGTATTATATATTCTACCCATGTCAGACTATAAGGGCATTAATTATAGCATAAATTCTATGGCTTGGACAGGGAGTATTCTGTGCAGTAGGATGCTGTAATCAGCTGCATGATAATACAGATATGAAAAGTAATCTTAATAGCCATAGCATAACAAGGGTTGAAAAACAATTAAAAGAGCTGCTGAAACAGTTGGAGCTGGTAGGCACTTAGATACAAGATAAGTAGGTAAGGGAAATAGAAGGTTTTTCATTTTATTCTTCGGCTGGAAGTTGGATCAATGACTTTGTCAGAGTATCCATTTTTGCTTGTCCAATGTGGAATGCCTGGCACATATAGATTAAATAAACATTGGTTGTTTCCTACATATAAATTAGAGGGAAATAAATATTCACAATGAGTGAAGGAAGTGCAGCAATTAGACAAAATAATAATGATGCCATTAGAAGGGTGGAAAGACTATATGAACGATATTATGCAGATAATCAGACAGATAAAGAAAAGCAGATAAAAGAGAAGGAAAATAGAGATGCTAAAGACAAACTGATTAGAGTACTTCATCTGAAAGGAAAACACTGAAAAGAAAAAAAAAGATAATAAGCAACTATAAAAATTAAAACAGAGATGGCAAGAATTAGCAGATAGGTTTTCATTAATGTGTAGAAACAATATACAGAGAATATCGTTTGATAATAATCCAAGGACATTAAGAGCATTAGCCATAAGGTAAAGATAGCAAGAACATGAGAGAGCACTTTATCAGTTACTAGAAGAGAATGTTCATAGGGAAGAAACCCAAACGTGGAATACAACAAATATTAGTAAAACATTTATTTATTTATTTGGCATTTGTTGTCCGGGAAACTCCAGCTGGGTCAGGAGCCCATTTTTAGTGGAGGCCCAGGGAGGAAAGCTCCACAAATAAGTACAGTTAACAATATATAAAACATTTGACAGAACATTGGTACAATGATCATTTGATTTAACATTTACATTAGAGAAGTACAAAGTAAATATTTGTGACTTACAAAATAGAAAGTACAATGTTTCATTAACATTTTCATTTGAGAATTACAAAGTAAAACCCTTTGACAGGTATAGGTAACATGGTCATTTCATTTACATATAGGTGAAAAGTTTGCAGTGTTTGAAGATAACATGAATGGTGTAAAAGCAGTTAGGTTTGAAAGTATAAAAATCATTGACAGCTGTAGAAAGCAAGTTGGTTAGAATATCTAGTTGAAATGTTGGAAGGCTAGAGGTATTGTTCTAAATAGAGTTAGTCTAGCTGAGGTGGGTGTTGGCAATGTAGTTTAGGTAGTTGGTAGGCAGATCTTTGTAGACTAAAGATCGAAGAATGCAAAGTTAAGAGAAATGAGTAATGAGTGGAATTTGAAGTTAGGAAAAAGAAGAGATAGTTTAAAGAGGGGGGAGGAGAGGAGTTTGGGGGGGGGGTTTATGGAAAGGAAGGAGTGGTGGATGGGAGGTGGAGTGGAAACATAGTTCCTGGGTTTATTTAAACCAGGTGCAGATATTTGTTTCTAGGAGGTGTTTTTCTAATGTGAGTTTGAAATGTTTGTGGTTAGATGTTATCCTAATGTCTGATGGTTAGTCATTCCATTCTGAAAGTTTATCTAAAATAAGTCAGGAGGAAGTAGTAATAGGGGAGGCTGTTCCGGGTGTGTTTGATCGGGTCCACTTTTATATCTCGAAATACTGAAATCTCTAATTTCAGTATTTTGAGACCATAATGTTGAAAGTGCAGTTTTCCGAAACTGCATTATGTCGAATCTTAGTATCTCAAATGCACGGTAGTTGTAGTGTGTTATGTACATGATTGTGTACTGTCTCTTTAAGGATACTGTGTTATGGCGGCTGATGTTCGTTTATGTACGGAGATTCGGGTGTTTCATTTTTAAGGGTTTTGGGTATAAATGCTTGTTTCTAGTTTTTGTGGGGAGTTTTAGGGGTAGATTGGGGTACATATTTGAGACTGTATTTGCGTGAGTGCTGTATGTGGGGATTTTAGTACGATTGTAGTGTGTATGGGTATTATTAGTGAGTGTAAATATGACTGCAATGAGAGTGTAGGGCAGGTAAGAGTGTGTTTGTGTTTTTGTATTTTTTTGAGTTAGTGCGACCTCAGAGTTGGTATGTATAAGTAGGCGGTGTGGGAGTGTATGGTGGTGTTTCCGATTGTAGTTTTGTGTTTATGTTTTGTTTTGGGGAAGGGTTGGATATTTTTTTTTTTGTTTTATTTGTTTCGATTTTGTGAGTGTTCATGATTA
Organism: Protopterus annectens; assembly: GCF_019279795.1. NCBI lineage: Eukaryota > Metazoa > Chordata > Ceratodontiformes > Protopteridae > Protopterus > Protopterus annectens. The sequence goes on along the minus strand of NC_056739.1, from coordinate 774,750,513 downwards.
TGTAATTTCATGTTTATGAGCTTTCAATATTTTAGTCTCGAAATACTGAAATTTGAGATTTCAGTATTTCGAGATTAAAAAGTGGACCCATCTGATCAGTTAGTGATGCAACAGCTGGAGGATGAGGAAGCAAAAGACTGGCAAAAGAAATCAAAGCTCAGGAAATAAATGAAGCATTAAACATTAAGCTGCTGGTAAGTTCCCGGATACAGATGGATTGCCTAAAGAGGTTATAACATTTTTAAGAGAAAAATGATAGGAATTTGGACAGAGACATTTAATAATAAAGAAGAAGTGGTTTCCAGTCTCTTGGAAAATGGCAGTTGTTTCCCAAAATTATAACGAAGATAAAAATGTATACTGGCTGCATCTTATCACTTGATATTGGTGCTAAACCTTGATTACAAGCTATTTATGTTAATTTTGACAGCTAATGAAACCAAGCAGAAGGACAGAAGATAATTTAATGCATATTCTAATGATAATTCTTGATGCAAAGTTCAGGAAAAAGTCAATAGATTTATTGTGTCTGGCAAAGAAAAAGCATTTGAAAGACAGGAATGGAGTTTTTCCTTTAGGGGACTGACAAAAATGAATTTTCCAAAAGATTTTAGTATATCTCTCTGCTAAAAGCAGTATATAAAGGGTTGAAACAAGGATGAGTTTATCAGAAAGTTTTAAAATAATCACAGGGATTATGTCACCACTTTTATTTACATTATATTTAGAACTGTTTGCAGTGATGATCAAGAATTCAGAGACACAAAGTTAGTGGGGAGCCATGAAGATTAATCTTTCAATGTTTAGAGATGGCATTTTAGTGAAATTGGCAAAGCCTAGGGCAGAACTCCCCAAACTATTAAATATGCTAGAAAGTTCTGGACAACAGTCAATATATAAGATCAACATAAAGAAGAAACAAGCTTTAAATAAAAAAAATATATGAAGAATATGATAGAATATGACAGAGTTACAATAGCTAAATCCAAATATGTGGAAATACAAAAAGGTCCAAGAATTTAGGAATTTGGTTAGCAAAGACATAGAAGAATCCCATAGGCTGACATATAACATTATGGCACAGATACAAGTAAATTTACAGAAATGGAAAGAACCATAAATACATCTGCATCAATGTGTATGGGTGATTCAGTGGTATATGTTGTTATATGAATTATATACTGGACATATTTTTGGCAACAAATGGAGGACAATTACATAAAGAAGTAACAAGATAGATGAAAAACATTATTTGGCAGGGAAATGACAAATACTAACCTAGGAGAAAATTATATTACCTAAAACGTAGGGAGGCTTGGCAGACCCAGACATACAACAGTATAGTACAACATTGACATTAACTTTTTTTATGCTAAATGCCAAAATGAAGGATATTCAATCAAATGGAAGGAGATGATACAAGACGATGTTCCTGTAATTAGAGGATGACACCTGTTAGAATTGTTGTTGGGGTGGGGGGGGGGGAATAATTCAGAAATCAGCTACTTCAGATAATGAAAAAGGAAAAAAACCTGATGGGTTGGAAGGATGATTTACTTCCAATGGGAGCTACAAATTGAAATAACAGAAACAAAATGGTAAGTTAGTATTGGAGACAGCAGCAATTAGTCCCACAGTATAGGACACAGACGAGATGGTAAGGAGAAACTGTAAATGGGGAGGAAGCAGAATATAGATATGATATTCCTATCAGAAAACAAATTAATTGTGAAGGTCTAAAAAGGGAGATAAAAAACACATGAACAGTCAATAGGAAAGCAGATTCATGACCAATATTAATAGTTTGGATAAAAAACTCAGGGATGGGTAATTTAGAAATAAGGGCCTAGTGACTCAAGTACTTAAAAAGCTGATGAATTTGAAATGTAACATCTTAAGTAAAGAGTAATAAGATAAACATGTAAGATAATGTTAGAAAGAGATATCTCAGAGTTACAGTGGGAAAAATAATAATGTTACCAAAAGTGACAGTTAAGGGAAGAAAATACAAGGTTTTCAGGTGCAAATGCCAAAATAAATTATTTTATACACTGGTAAAGATATTTCCAAGGGTCTCTTCAAATTGCTGTGGATGTCAAAAAGGTGAAAGAAGAACACGGTTAAAAAAAAATATATATATATATATATGTGTGTGTATTTTTGGGTGGGGAAATTGTAGAACATTGATCAATTTTGAAAAGGGCACAGAAGAACTAATGAGAGGATTAAGTAAACAAGATATATACTTGACGCCCATCTCATACTTTATGGGACTATGGGAAGGAGAAAAATTAGCCAATCAAGGGAGAATGTAATATGGATTGCGACACCAATAGTGATAAAGTCCATACGTAGAATAAGGAAAATAAGGTGCCACTAACAAAAGAGAAATGTATTAAATTGGTAAACTTACTTGGAGAGGACAAAGACATTTTCTTAAAAGGTTTATATGTAAACTGTTTCCACACCTAACCCATATCTGTTTTCCTCAAATGAAACTGTGTGATCCCTACCTTCAAGCTTAATGAATTTGTTAACTATGCATGATATTGAATGCATTTATGAGTAACTATTCTACATAAGATCTTTAATATTAACTATAATTTGTATCTAAATTGTATAATGCATCTTGGAGCTTTTCTCCCCGGGCCTCCACTGAAAATGGGTCAGTTCGGCCCAGTGGACTTCCCCAGTAATCAAATTGCAATTAAATAAATAAAATAAATAAAAAGAGAAAGCTTCAAGAAGAAATCTCTATACGTTGGTCAAAATTTGGTTACTGCGGAAACAGTAAAGAAAAAGAAATAATGAACCAAATAGCTAAAATTCAAAACACAATATTTTACTACAAAAGGACCCAGTAGAAATTACAGAGTAAGTGATTTCATAAGGCACAGCAGCCAAACTTCATCAGACAAAATTCAACTACAAATGTTCAACATTTATATTGCAAACCACACCCTCACTAGCAATCAGTTAATCCAAAATTGACTAATTAGAATACATAACATTTAAACATTGATTGAACATTAAAAAATAAATACAAAAATGACTCATACTTGAAAACAAAAATAAACAACAATAATGAACAGTTCATGAATAACATTGTTATTGTTAAAAATTACCTATCCAATACCCTGAGCTTCAATTAACTACTGATAGAAATAGCATCATTCAAACATGGGGGTACATGGGCATTAAGGAAGACCTGCCACCAAACTTTTTTGTCCTCCAACCATAATTTCTAAGGACTGCCCTTGTCATGCCATTTGACCTGCTGCAAAACCAAACATTTAAAAACATGGTCAGGGAATTTTTTAATGTGCCTATATAAGGCATTATTATCGTCACAACGGCAGACATCATACATATCCTCTTATAGCTGTGGAAACAGCTCCAAGAAAAATAATCACTACCTTGGCACAATGATATTTGTGATTATAATAAATTTCAGAACTCAATAAATGAGTCATATTTGAACTGCAGTAACTATAATCGAGAACCTTCACTTCTAGTGCTGCATATGCTCCTTAAAGAACAAAAAAGACCATGATCTTGCAATTCATATCAATGTATATATGTATATAGTAACATCTTTTTATGTACAAAACCTTTTTAGTGTTTGCGTTATGTTTGTTATAAGTATTGCATCTTTACTAGCATCAGCTGTGTTATGCTTGTACTGTAGCAACATGCTATATTGTAATTGTGTGTGTTGGAGCTTATCTCACCGGGTCTCTACTAAAAATGGACATGTATCCAGTTAGACTAGCCCGGTCAACAAATGTAAAATAAAATAAATAAAAATATGGGGGGGTGCCTTACTCCTGAGTATGTTGTCCTTCGGGTGACACAATTAAACTGCGGCCCCATCTGCTTGAGTTGGAGGTAGATAAGGCAGATGTAAAATATCTGACAGTAACTTCAAAAAGAGTAAGGGTCCTTTATTTAACACAACATAAAAATATTATTTACATATATAAATATATATATATATATATATATATATATATATATATATATATATATAAAAAAAATATATATATATATATATATATATCTATATATATATATATATATATACTTATGGACACATATATACACATTTCTAGTTTTATGTAACTATAATTTTTATTATAACACCCTCATTATTATTTTTCCATAATTGGCCCCCACTCCTTTTTCTACAACTGTAATCATTATTTTTGAAATTGAATGAAACAAATGTCATTCATTCTTTCATTCCAAATAACCCATATTACATAAAATAAATTCTTATCCATCCTTTTCAGACATTCTTTCTTATTATTCTTATAATCCCCATACATACTCAAATTCATACCTATATTGTCTATGTCATTAACATTCTCAAAAAAAGTATTTTTACTCAATGTTTTCCAGAGTTTCACCACTCTTTCACATTTGAAAACAAACATGCTTTGTTGTCTCTTCCCCACCCTAAAATAAACACACTCTCAGCTTATTTTTTTAATACTACATAGTCCCCTTTACTGATAACTTGTGTATTTCCAGTCCTCATAGGAAGATCTGACACTCTCCTTACTTGGTACCCCACTTTTCCTTACTTTAATGTCTTCAATCACTTCTCCTGGTAACATTTTCCATGGATTTGCATCATAATATTGTTTCATCACATTATTATACCACATCTTTCTATTGTTTTATCATCAGTCTTTATTTTCCGTGTTCATGTTTTTCTTGATAGTTTTTAATTTCATTTACATATTCTTTTTCTCTTTTTCTTATTCCTATTGCCTTGAAGAATTTTTATACATATATTTAAACATTCTCAATATTAAATTCCCATTTTCTTTCTTTATCCACTTTAATAGTCTATACAAGTTTATTGAAGCAGAATATAAACCCGATTTATTAACCTCACCCCCCTATGCAACATGCCTTTTTTCACTGGGTTTAATCTTGAACCCTGTATGAAGAAAAACATAAAGTGTACAATTCCATCTTCATATTTTTCTGGGATCAAATAAAAGTTTAACATTTATGCTTTTTTTACCATTTATTTACCAGATCAACCTTTTCCTGAATGCTAATCTATATGTCCTCCACATAATAAACATTTCTTCCATTTTTTGTATCAAACCCTCCCATATCATCACAACTACATCACTTTCCCCAAATTTTATTCTGAACAAAAACACTTCATTCATTGAAAAATACACCCCCCTATTTTTACCACCTCACCCAAACCCTTAATTTTATTTTTATTCAAGCTCATTCCCATTATCTTTAAACATCCATTCAGACAAGCCATGTCTCTCATCCATATTTAGTTCTTAGCAAATACAACTGTATGGTCTGCATATGTCAAGACCACCTCATTTGTATCACATACCTAGCATCTTTCACTTTATAAGCTAACTGACTCACTATCACATTCATTATCAATGCATACAATATTCCACTCCTGTGATACCCTTGTCTTATATCACAATTTATGCATATTTCTTTACTCAACCACCCATTCGCTAACACTCTCACTCTATTATTTTGGTATGCTGATATACACACTCTTCTAATTCTATTGCTGATTCCATACCTCTCCATAAAATCCCACAAAGCATCATATCCTGCTGTTTCAAATTATTTGCTAATATCACTTTCTATAAGTTTATCATTGTATATTATACCTTGTATACTTTCTTCCATAACATCCATCTGTCCTTTCATACTCTGTATTATTCTCATAAACCAGTTATAATCTGTGTTATTTAGTGTGATGGGCCTCCATTTTAGTTCATTCTTCTCATCTTTCTTCCATATACAGTTTATTATCCCACTATATAATTATTCATGAGCATACCCTTCTTTCAACCATTCATTCAGTATATTTACAAAATACTGTCTTCGCCAGTCTATTCATTTCTTAAATATTCTATACCCTATACCACCTGGACCTGATACTGAATCAACATTTACTTTCCTAAGTACTTAATCCTATTCACTAACAGTAATTTATTTTTCAAATTCTTTCTTAACTTGTTCTGGATTTTCCAGTCTCTCTTATTTTTCTTATTTTATGCTTATACAGATTTCCACATGATTTGCTCTCATTTTCCTTTTACCTCTCCTTTTAAACAGTAAAGCCTTAATTTCTTCTCAATGTCTTTTATGTATATCTTTTCCCATATCATAATGCTGTCTTGTACTATTCTATATCTTCTCTAATTCATTTCTATATATTTCCTTTATTTCTTTCTCTTGCTTTCTTATATTGAAAAAAAAATGCTTTTCATACTTCTTTTTAAATTCAATTCAGCTTTCAGACCAGTTTTTATAGAAGTCCTTCACGGTTAAATGATCCTTTCATAAATGCAGTAGTTCCCAGTCTCTAAATTTATTGCATAATTTCTCATTTATTGATTTTATTCCCTTTTCCTGTTTTAATATAGTCCCTTTCTCCCACAACCTCCATCCATATTGTTAATGGTCTGAAAAACCCATCAAACTATATCACCATCTGCTACCCTCAACATACAGATAATACAAAATAATTTCAGATCCAAGTGCCCCACTGCTATAAATAACCGACAAAAACAGTTTCATGAATGGACCAAGACTTATTTATTAATATTAAACACAAAGGTTAAGCACTTTTGTCAATTGACTTTTGTTCAACACTGTTAATTTTCTACATTTTATGACTTCCTGTATTGTTTTATACCTTTCCCCTTTCTTCTTACATTTTCCCCTTAAATCACAATTGAAGTCCCCTGTAATTATAATTTAGCCACCATAATCTAGTATTTGCTGAAACAGATTCTGTCTTTCCTTGCTAATTATATATTTATATAATGCTATAATTGTATAAACATTTTCTGTCCACCTCACATCCACAACAGTTAACCTTCCCATCCTTACCAGCATTACATCGGGTATTTTCACTAATTTTTTATACAACACAGCCACTCTAGAACAACGTTCACCTTCTAAGTTCCATATTAAATTTCCCCCCTCAGTTTTCCTGTTTGCAGTCATTCCTCATTTGTCAGGAATTTTACATCCTCTAACAGAATAGCATCCACATCCCATTTAGCACCATTCCAATATCCCTATCCTTCCTTCAGTGCTATGAATACTATTAATATTTACTAAAAGTACGTTACAATTGCTGGCTTTTTTTCATTTTAAGTTTAGTGAACTATTTTTAAATTTTCTTTGACTTATTTGTACTCTTTCTACAACTGAATATTTTTCTGAGTTTATGCATAGATAATCATTGAAACTCAGAATCAGATTCTGACTGGATAGAACTTCAAAAGATATTAGTATCACTCCCTTCCCTTGACCTCTCTTCTTACTTGCAGTCTCTCTCTCTCCTCCTTTTTCCTGTCCATAATTTTTCTTCTTTTTGTTTCTTCACCTGGATCCCCCTCTCCCCCAACCTCTTGCTGTCCCTCTTGTATGTTTTTTCTTCACTTTCCACTTACTTTTCAATTATTTACTGTTTGCTCTTGACCATTCATCCAAAAGTATCCTCTTTGTATACAACCTGTGTTCAGCCGCATACCTTCTTGCTGTATGTCCTTTCCCTCCACACTGGTTACATTTCACCTTATCACAATCTTTAATTAAATGTGAAACGTCCCCACAAAAGAAACATGACTTAACCTGGCCAGCATATCTTAATGTCCCTCTATAACCACCATAAAAAATAATACTAGGCAAGTGTTTCACCATGTTTTTTTCACATTCAAAACAGTTTCCAACTACACCCTCCAGTCTATAAGTTTCTGTAATTTCTAGCTTTCACAATATCAACAGTTTCACACAAATTCTGCATGCATTTTTTTAACATAGTCTTCTTACATTTCATCAGTTCTAATCTGCAAAGTAGGTTTTTTTTACATTTAAGTTATTGAAAGAAAACAAAGAATTGTTCCACAGATAAATGTCCTTTCGTTTTGTTAAACAGTTCTAGAAATTTCATTAACAATCACCAACTTTCAAATCTTAAGTCGCAAAAATCTCTGCCCCAATGTGTATAAAAGACCATATTTCTTCAGCTTTAAAACCAAATTGTTGCATACTTAATATCTGTCTATTACAGTTTCATATCTGTTCTAATTTTCACAATTGACCTTTTCTTAGCTTTACTTGCAGTTTGTTGTTGCTCTCCTTTATCAGTTTGGTGCTGCTTTCCTTTTTTACTTCCTGTCACTGCCATACCTCTCAACCTCTTAGCACAAGAAATCTGGACAAAGCCTGACAAAAGGGGGGGGCAAAGACCCCAAAATAAGGGACAGATTTTAAATATTGGTCATATAGACTTAGAAACATGCTAGAATAACATAAGTCATGTTAGCATGCATTTTCTGAAGGATATGAAGTCTGAAATTCAAATGCATCTCATTATTTAGTGGCTTTAATCTTTAGATCATCCAAGTGATTTGTCAAAAAAGCACAATTCTGATTAGGAGTAGACCAAACAATATGAGTCAAAAATCTGGACATTCTATGAAAATTTGTACAGTTGAGAGGTATGGTCACTACTGCATAAGTTTTTACTGCTGCATTCTCTACTGCACATCATCAAGTTCCTTTTCCACATCAGCAATTCCGAAAAGATTATTTGCCATCTCATCCCATGAAACAGCAGAACTGTCATCTGGATCATCCTGCTCCATTATTTTTAACAGAACATCATCTGCCAAGCCCTCCTGATGCCAGTTCTGTTATCTGAACAACCCCAACAAGCTGAATTACTTCCTTCACTTGGAGACAGCTAAACGCTACTTATTTGTAACATACATCATGCAGAAATATTTGTTTACATTCTGAAGCTCCACGTCAAACAAATGTTTCTCAAAATTTTCCTTTTCCACCACCAAACTCTCCATAGCTTTTCTCAGCTCACTCATTTGCTGTTTCCCTTAGGCCTCTTCCTTGCTGTTGTAGGAGTTCTATGGCACCATCTATCTGCCCCAAAGAGTGGAGAAAATTCCCCAATGCAATGGCCAAATTTCCTGTACTAGTATAAATACCACCTCAAGTCTCCCCTGAAAAGAGACAACTAGCTAGTGGGATTATCCTGGCCAGTAATGCATACATTAAATTAAATTAAACTAAATTAAACTAAATTAACATTGAATTACATTAAACATTAAATTAGTTTGTGAAAAGTGATGCAAAGAGGAGAAACAAGGATGGGTAAGTATTGACGTATAGGTTGATGTAAATTATTTTTTTATTTAATGTCCAGATGTGTGGAATTGGTGATATATGTGCCTGGAGAAAGTATGCATACATAGTAATAAAGGTAGTATGTTTACAAAAAATATGAAAGGTTTTAAGTTGTGGTTTAGGGTAGACAGCAACTTTGGTGTTAAAATGTCAACTGGGAGAACTGGAACTGATAACAAAAAGACAAATGATCCAAGGGTGCTGATCACACCTAAAATGGCACACTAGGAGTGCTGTAAGATGGCAGTGGCAGGAGCCATCAAAATGCTAAGATGCATATTAAGGGGGTTAAAGAATCCAAGCGGTAACACTTTGACTAACACAGCCCTGGTCAGACCACACCCTGAGTACTGTTTTGGAGGCCATACAAAAGGATATCAGGCTTTGATCTCAGGAAAACAAAATGTGTCTCTGCTCCTACTTCTTCCCCACCTATTTGCAAATAATTAATAAGATTAGATGACATAATCTTAGTTTTGTTTTGTTTGTTTTTGTTTTGCACTTTCCAGCTTCACCTTCTTCAATAGAATCTTCAACTTCACCTCACTTTCAGACATCACAGTGGTATTGTCTTAATATATGAAATTGTCAACATTTCTCCTAACAATATTCATTACAGTAACTGATTAATCTAACTTAGCATTTTGCATGATATAGATGACATATGCATCAAATAAAATATGGTAACAATGTACAGTCTTGGCACACTCCTTTCTCATTCATTAGCCAATCAGTCATTCCACATTTGGTTTTAACTGTTGATTCCTAATGAAGCAAACAGTTTGGAGTGGTATCCCCATTTCTCTAAGAACTTACCATAGATCTTTATGATTCATGCAATCAAAAACTTTAGCCTAGTCAGTAAAGCAAAAGTAAGTGTTTCTCTGGTACTCCTTTGCTTTCCCTGTTATCTCATCGGATGTTGGTAGTTTCATCTCTTGTGCCTCTACCTCTTTTTAAAACCAGCTTGTACATCTGGAGCTTTGCTTGTAGACTCTTAAGCATTACCTTGCTAGCAAACAAAACTATTTTAAATATCAACTGGAATTCCATCATTTATTTCTTTATTTTATTTATTTGCAGTTTGTTTTCAAGGAGCCCATTTTCAATGGAGTCGTGGGGAGAAAAGCTCCAGAGAAATACAAATACATAGTACAGAAAGAGCACAAATCCATAATATACATTTCAATTAAATGTTAAATTTATATTTTGTATAGTACAAACCCATATTGCACAATTCAAATAGATGTTGCATAATACAGAAATAAAAGATTTTCATTAGGAAAATTACATCAGGTTAGTTGTTTTTTTTTAGGGAATTACAATGAGGTAAGGATGTAAAACTTTAGGAGGTAGTGACAGGCAACAAAGTTTGGAAAGTTAAGAAGAAAATGTGGTAGTATTAGGTCGGATGAGAGCAAGAACATTTCCATTGTAAAGTAAGGTGCGAGTGCAGTGAGGTTTTAAACAAGGACAGACTGCTGGTGGTGCGGATGGGAGAAGGGAGAGAGTTCCAGAGGCGTGCAAGAGAGAAGGACATCAATTGATTCCCAGCAGGCTGGGTTGGTTTATGCAATTTAATTAGGTTTTGGGAATTGGATCTTAGGAGTCTATCTGGTTTATGCATTTCAAAGGTATTTTCTAGGGAGGGACAGAGAGACAGGTTATGAATGAGTTTGTGTGCTTGGATGAGCTGGGTATATGTGAGGAAGTTTGGTAATTTTAGCCAACTTAGTTGGTGAAGGGAAATACAGTGGTGAGAAGAGGCTCTATGATCTGCCGCAAATTTGGATATTTTGTTATAACAAGATGAGACTTTTGTTTTGAGGGAATTATTTGAGGGAAGATTGTAGGCTGGTTAAGATAGCTGCACCATATAAAAGAGATGGGATGAGGTATGTATTAGCTAATGTAGGATCCAGTCTAATAGGGAGTTTGATGTCTTGTTATAATCAGTGTCACAATTAATTAGTTGTGTGAAACCAAACAAGCTCACACTAGATGTCAGGGAGTTAGAGTTTATGTCCACCCAACTTACATTCCCATCACCTAGTAGTATTTTTTCTTGTGGAATTGTTATAGATATCCAATGTAGGATATCTTCCAGTATAGCCATATTGTCGCCAGGAGGGATGCAAACAACAGTAATCCATATTTGTTTATAAATTTTTAATTTCAGGAAAGTTATATGGAACTCTGCAGAATTGAATTTGGGTATTGGTTTGTGTAAGGGGAAATGTGGTAGTTGGTTTATACGGTCATTATGAATGATATTATAGACAGACGGTGTCATTTCGGAGTCATTTATGCTGGGTTTAAGCCAATTTTCAGTTCAGCAATTTTATTTCTTATGCTTCTAACATTTATGGCAGCAAAAGTTAGATTACCAGGGTTGAGGGTTGACCATTGTAGGGTTAGAGTAGTGTGGTGTGTGGAAGAGAATTGTCTTGATGTTCATTGTGATAGGTGGGCCTAGGTAGTTCCCTAGAAGCATATTAGTACTGGACAATATTGATACTTGTTGATATTGATATTGATGGGGCATCATTAAATAGGTTTTGTGATGTGTGGAGAGTGTAGGCAGGAAGTATGGATAGGTGGTTAGGACAGGGTTGGAGAGATGGTAAGTGCTATTATAGAGTCATGGTAGGATGAGAGATGGCCCAGTACAAGAGTAGACTAGAGGATAAACTGAGAAGTAGCATGATTAAGTAAAGGCATCTGTATGAACAGATACAGTACTTAACTCTCCCCCCTTCTTATCCCAGAGAAATTCCTTACCTCTTTGTTAATTATTGTCCACTTCTCCTCTGGTTGATAAAATATGCCTGACCTATATATAAAACTAAAGGGACTAAAAACATTTTCACTACTTGTATCTTGCTATTCACATCCATAAACAAAGGCCTGTAGTTTCTCTGTTTTTGTATTACCCTTAGCTGCCATAATATAAGCTTTTTCATTCATACTTTCAAATACTTCATCTTATTGTGTCCTCATAAATATGGGTATTGCTAAACCGATTTATGTGTGGGTACATAATTTATGGGCAAAGTCTTTGTTTTGTCTTTATTAATTTTATATCCCAAAAAGACTTGGATCTCTTTCAAAATGTTCCCAAAACAGAGATGCCCTTTTCTTTATTTATCATATACAAAGTAATCTTACATTCAAATAAAATCCTTCCGTTTCTGAATCCCTTGTTTTCTTTGCCAATGGCTCTAAACATAAAGGAAATAACAAAGGAGAAAGAGGATACCCATGCCTGGTTCCCCTGTTCAAACAGAATTTATCAGAGAGAGAAACCCCTCCCACTTTAATTATTTCCTCTGACCTTTCATATACCCACCTAAATGACCTTATTATTTGATCAGGGAATGCAAATGCTTCCATTGCGCTACTCATAAAATCCATTTTTCTCTGTCAGAAGCTTTTTTCTGCGTCAAAACCCACAAACAACAGAGATTTTTTTTATGCCTTCTGCTTCCCTTTGGATCATTATTGTTCTATTAATGCTGCCAAATGTTTGCCTCCCCTTCACAAAACTACATTGATCTGCATCAATCAATTTTGGCAACATTTTCACCAATCTTTTAGCTAGAATAGACATAAACAGTTTATAATTATGGTTTAAAATTGAAATGACTAACTACTGGATTGCTATCTATTCCTCTCCACTACTGTCTCTATCTGAATTTTACCTGTACATCCTCAATACTCCTTCACAATTTGTAATCATCTTCATCCTGTAATTACTTCACTGTCTCCTACTCAATATCTGTTTACAGCTGATTCCATTTTAAAATAACTAGACTCTTATAACCTTGATATTAACTAATATTTTACTGTGTTCTTGATTTAACTGTCATATTTTTCTTTAACTGTCATATCCTTACTATACTCTGTATGTTAATTTAATATTTGATGCAAGTTCATTTACTGCTCTGTGTATGTACATGTTTTATGTATTTGATGCACTATCATATCATTGCTAGTCTACATATGTTAAGTGCATTTATTATGTAAATATTGTATAACTGCCTTCTACACATTCTGTAAAATAGAGCATTTCTCCTGGGGCCTTCACTGAAAAAGGGACTTGTGCCCAGTCAGACTTTCCTGGTAAACAAAAACAATAAGTAAACAAATGAGTCTTTATCCCCCTTTGGATAATATAGTCACCCATCTTTCTTCCCCTTCATAGATTAGTACTACACTACCTGCCTTTGCAATCATAGCCAATTACCCCATGTGGGGATCAAACCCTGCGCCTTTTGCTTGTAAGGTAAGCACATTAGCCATTATAACAATCTCCCAAAAGTTCTTTTAAAATACAATTAAATAAAGTTTTTCAAATCTTTATCACCTTCTTCCCTCTTAACTTCCAAACCTTCATAGGAATACTTTCTCTTCCAGTAGACTTTCCTGAAGATTGATTATACATCACCATTTTATCTCATCTTATCCTAACTGTTAATTGTTTAGCCTCATCTAACTTTCACCTTGGCATAAGTAAGTCTTTCATAAATGTTTCCATCTGTGCTATTTCTTGGTGTCCACATTCCTCTGCTTTATACAAATTGTTAGAAAAGTTTCAAAATATCTCTAATACCTTTATAGGCTCTCTGCTTATTTTTTGTAGTTACTGGCTCACTAAGTTGTGCTAAAAAATATTTTGATATTGAATTGTTATCAACAAATATTTGCTTAACAGCAATCTATCTAAACCCATGCAAATTTTTCCAAAGACTCATTTGTTTTCTCTTTAGCATTCTGTAGTTTCTCTTCTTTTTCTTGTTCTGTGAGATTCCCATTTTTCTTCAACATGTTAACCTTTGTCACGGCCTATTTCTTAAACTTTTATTTCTCTCATATTTTAAACCTCATTTTCATTTTAGCTGACTCACTAGTTATCCTTTGTGGAGAAAATTCTATCTTCCTTTATAACTCTCAGACAATTTCCTTTACCCATTCCTTAAATTCCTCTCATTTTAACAAGTAGGTGGGAAAGTGCCAGTATTTCATTTTTACTTCATTACCATGCATTTATATCTTAGTTTTATTGGTGCATGATCTGAAATAGTTATTGGATGCATGTCAAAGCCTTCAATTAAATGCACATGTTCCTGTGAAATATAATTTCTATACAGTCATACCCAGTTATAAGGAGTAATATGTAAACTCTGCCTGAGTTCCTACTACTGAATTCATATCTTCCATACTAAATATTTTGATAAATTTCTTCAGAAACCTACACTTTTTTGTAATATTTTCCCCATTCTAGTTTCACCGGATACATATTTACTATTGCAAATCAAATTTCAGTCTTTACCTATCAGTAATATTCCAAAAAAGAAATCTGATAATTTGTTTCAAATTTTTCTTAAGCTCCATAACAGCAATTTTTGTTGGACTATAAATACAAGCCAGTGTAATCCTCATCACTTGCCAATAACCCCTTACTAACACAAATATACCATTACTATATTTTTTCATCTTTATCAGTATTAGAACCCCTCTAGCAATCAGTATTATTACTCCCTTTTTCCTTTGTCCCTAATATTTATCTGAGTTTTCATCCTGACAACTTTCTTTTGACAAATTCACACGCTCATTTCTTTCCAAATGTGTCTTATGCATCATTGCTATTTTCACTCTGCTTTTTTTTAATAAAATTCAGTATATTTTTTTTTTGTCTATACCTGTAAGGCCATTTGCATTCCAAGATAACATGGATAGAGTAGCCATTATGATAAAAACTGTTGTTCCCACATATTATACATGACAGTTTTTTTTAAAATGTGTACTTCCAATTCTAGTCTTACACATACACACTAATGACTTAAAATGATATACTGTATATTATACAACGACCCCCCCCATTAATATTCAAAAACGTGCACGCTGATTGGTCAGCGTGCACGTTGTAAATCAGTTATAGTAATGGGAAAAAAGGTCCATTCGCCCGGACTTTTTCCATTACTATAACTCTTTTTTTAAGCAATGGAGAACGCAAGATCTCCATTGCTTCATACTGTCTCGCTATGTTAAACGAGTTTAACATAGCGAGACTTTAAAAAGCAACAGAGATTCTCCGTTGCTTTTTTTAAAGCTGTCTCGCTATGTCAAACTCCTTTAACATAGCAAGACAATTTGTAAAAAGCAACGGAGATCTTGCTTTCTCCGTTGCTTTTTTCAAAACTGCCTCATTAGTTTAAATTGGTTTAACATAGCGAGACAGCTTTAAAAAAGCAATGGAGAATCTCCGTTGCTTTTTTAAAGCTGTCTTGCTATGTTAAACCCATTTAACATAGCGAAACAGTTTGTAAAAAGCAAGGGAGATCTTGCTTTCTCCGTTGCTTTTGCCCACAGCTCTGATGGACTGCGTAGGCATACGCATGCGCAGTACATCAGAATTGCCGCAGAATACCAGACAGCTGTGGAAAGGCAGCAAGGAGGCATTATACAATGCCATTATTTAAGAAAAGTAATTTTTTTTTCTTAAATAATGTCATTGTATAATAGCAATAACCCACTTCTGGGTGTGGGTAATGCTTGATTTACCCACGGTTGGCTTTGTTTGGCCACTCTGGCTTCGCCCTCGTGACCAAACCACACCCACCATGGGTAAATCCAGCATTACCCACACCCAGGCATGGGTTACTGCTATATTATTACATATCATTTCCTTTGTGGATTATAGATTGCAATCCTTGTCTTTACACTGTCTTGGTGGACTGAAGTTTTAATACACACACTAATGTTTGGCAGGCTTTTCTTTTCTTCTCATCTCCATTTTAACATATGTCATGTTTTTCAAGATTTTTTGCTTTAATGATAATCCACTAACAAAAAGCTAAATACAATTTCATAACACCCTTACTCCATATTAACTTAAAGCAAACACAGAAAATGATGTACTACTTCAGCAAGTGAAGGTTCTAGATAGAAACAATCACCACAAATTTACAATTGCACCCACTGGCATTACCTAATCTAAAATTAAGAGAGTACGTGCTAAAGTGCATGTTACAGCCTATGTTCTCACTTACACTGATTACTGTCTGTTATTTTCTTATCTCTATTCCCCTCACAGATGTGAATAACAGTTTTATATGCTTTCAGAAAACATTAACTTTTAGCCCTAAGAAAAAGTGCACTGGCTAACTTTAAATAAAACTAAATTGCACGCGCTTCTGTTAAATACATTAAAGTATTATGGCTGCTGGGGAAGCTACTACCTGTTATTCACTTCCCATAATTTCAAGCTTTATTTTTCACTGAACTGTTTGCCAGTGTACATTAAAATTTTTCATCTCCCTTAGAAAAGAATTCTCAGAACTCTCAGTATTAATTGCTTGTACCTGCAGACAGCTCATCTCCATTTAAATGTAGTTATCACTCAGAAAAAAACAGCTAACAACTTTTCAGATGCATGAAGGAATATTTGTAAGTTTCAGTCAGAATTCATGCAGGTGGTTGAGGAGTTGGGCATGGATGCATTTTTCCAGTATTTTAGAGAGGGGTGAGAGAATTGCTATGGGTCGAACATTTGTGGTGTCTGTGTTGGTGCCACCTTTGTGTAAGGGAAGAATGAATGCTTTTTTCCAGATGTCTGGGACAAGGGATTCTTTAATTGATCTGTTAATGAGTATGCTGATAGGATAAGCTATAGAGTTTGCTGCTAGCTGCAGGAAGTGTGGGGATAGATTGTCACGGGGCAGAGTACAGGGTTTTAGCTTAAGTAAACATTTTTTTTATTGTGCTGGTGGGTATGGGGGAGAATTTTAGGTTAGGGTTAAGGGTAGACTTGGTTTCTGGGATGATTTGGTCATCAGCTGTCTTGGTGGTGGTGGTGCTGTTAACTGTAGGAAAGGTGGTGGTTAGGTTAGCTATGGTGTCAATGAAGTAGGAATTGAAAAGGGTAGCAAGTTCAGCGGGAGTTTTTTGTGGGTCAGGGGATGGATTGCTTTGAGAGCCTGGGTGTAATAGTTGGCTGATGGAAGACCAGAATTTTTGGGGATTATTTTTATGTTGGCTTTGTAGGTGGAAGTAGTGGTCTTTTTTATCAGTGGTTATTAGACGTTTTGCCTGGTTACGGAGTTGCTTGTAATGTAGTAGAGTTGAGGGGGTCTTTGTTTTTCTGCCATGATTTCCAGATTTTATCCCTTGTGGACATTACTTCTTTGGTGGATTTTGAGAGCCAGCATACATGGTTATGTTTTATTCGTTTTTGGCGGGTGAGGGCTTGCCTATTTAGGAAGTCTAGAAATGCCGAGTTAAAGAATTCAACAGCCTCATTAAGTGGTAGGGATTTGAGAGGTTTCCAGTTTACTTTAGCTAAGGTTTCATTAAATATGGATGATTGGAACTTAGTAAAATTTCTGATAGATTTGTATTGGTGTTGGCCTGTGGTTGGAGTAGTTTTGCGTATGATATAAGCTGGGTGGTGGTCACTAATGGTATTAGGTAGTATGCCTGCACTGATGACATTGAAAGGGTGGGATACTAATATCCAGTCTATTGTGGAGCCCCAGTTGTATTTTTTGTGAGGTCTAGTGATGTCTTCAATTAGTTGGGAGAAGTTGTAAAGATTTATGTTTTTTGAGGGGTTGTTGTGGCCTATATCTAGCCAGTTGATATTTACATCACCTAGAATGATGGTTTCATTATCTATATTTTGGGAAGCCCAGGCAAGTATGTTTTCTAATATTGGTATGTTGTTTCCTGGGGGAATATAAAGAGCAATTATACAAATGTTTTTATGGTTGTTAAGTTTTAATATAGAGATTAGTATTTCGGCTGGGGAGAAGTTGGGTGTTGGTTTTGAGTAGGGGATTAATGTGTAACTGCTAGGGAAAAGTATTGCTACTCCTCCTCCTTTCTTGTTGGGTCGATCAACTCTTAGGCATGAGTAGCTTGGGGGGAGAAATTCAGTGTCTTTTATATATGATTTCAACCAGGCTTCAGTAGCTGCTATAATATCTGGGTTGTACTTAGAAATCCAGGCATGGAGTTCAGGTATCTTGTTCCTAAGGCTTTGGAGATTTATGGTTGATAGCATAAGAGATTTGCTAGGTTTGCTGGAGCTGAGGGGGGCTTGTCCTGGGTTGGGTTGTACATCACCACACTGGGAAATAGTGCTTTGGCAAATTTTGTACGTTATACTTCTCAGTTTTTTCCTAAAAATGGTGTAGTTGCTGCTGGTGGTATGATTAGGGGAGTGTCTTTGGAGAGGTAGAATTTTCACTTTGCATAGTACAGCGGTATTAGCTGTGAATAAGCTAGGGTGGATGTCTGAGTAACTTGATAATTGTGGATTATGGGTGCTAGTTGTACAGGTATGTGCAGGAGGTATGTTGGGTGCCTGGAAAGTTATGGTTATTGTTAGGAGAGAGAGTGCAAGTGAGAGAAGCAAGATAAAAGTATTAGTTGTGATGGACATGATGGTGGTTGAGTGCAGTGTGATAAAGAATATGAGCAGGATATAAGTAGTTTAGAGGATGGAGTACTATATGGGCTTATTTATAAATGGGTGGGGAGGTAGAGTACAATAATGAGGAAGTATAATAGGGGAATAATTAGGGGGGTTATGTTATTTCCTTCTAAACATTGATTACATAAAGTAAGACTTATGCATTAAACTCCATCTACAGGTTTAACAAATTAAATAAAAGTACTATTTTTCTCAGCCACTTTTTCCTGCAAAGCCATATTTCACAAATGTGAATGATACTTTATAGCGTGCTATTTAGTCACTAATTTCACTGCTGCTGGACGTCTTCCTGTTCGTCTCCATCTCCCAACACCAGACTTAGGTTCAAGTCCAAGGTAGTTTTTATTCTTCTAGTCAACTCCTCTGCAGTTTTCAGTCTCTCAAACATTTTCTGTTGGAACATTGTAAAAAGATTTTACTGGCAAAGTCTCTATATGAGCTTTATTGTCAGAAGAATGAGAGGCAGAATTCCCTCCAGCTTGCTGGCTCCCTTTTTATTGGATAAACATTTTTATTGCCTCTTTGGGTTGTACTGCATCAAAAATATATTTGATCCTCCAGGGGAAACATATTCTAAAGACAGACGGATACAGCAGCTTGAATCTTATATCTGCTTCTTGACAATTTGCTTCTCTTCTGCCTGGTGTACAGTGAATAATCATTTTCCACAAACACTCTATCTCCAATTTTTAATACTTTTCCTTTCTTTCACAGTTTTGTCAGGAGCAACTCTTTCTGCTGATACAATTGCATCTTTACTATTACATGTCTAGGTTGCTTTCACATGGCCAGGTTTGGAGTAACACACATGGTGTGCCCTTTCAATTAACAAATCCTGCTGTGGAATACCAGTCCAATTGTTTATTTGTGCTTTCATAAAATTAATACAGTTTTACTCATTCCAGTTTCTCTGATGCCACAGAAAATCTCAGGTTTTCTCTGCATGCACTGTCTTATAACTCTACTACTTTTTCAGACACCTCTTCTTGAGAAGCCTCATATTCAGCCAGGCTTCTTTTCATTCCAGTCTCTGATTTTTGCAGTTTTATTAGTTCATCTGAATAGCTAGTTAAAGCGTTTTCTATTTTTTCCATTTTTTTGTTATTTGAAGTGATATATTCCTTCATTTTTTTATTTATTTTAATCACATCTGAGTACATTTGATTTATTTCTTCCTCTAAATTACTGGATTGCATCTCTTGCAGCAAAGCTGAAGTTTGCTGAACAGCTGCATGATTTTTCCCAGCCAGTGTCATCCTTTCATCTTTTTGCTTGATTTTCTTTGAGGTTCTCCAAATTTCATCTTAGCTAACATCCAGGCAGTGTACTTACTAGCCAGTAGCTGAATTTTACTCGGGTTGACAATTTCACTGGCCGTTTATTTTCAGCTTCTCTTTTCACACTGGGAAAGTTGAAATTAAGCTACTGATCAGTGTGCAGCCATCTTGGAAGTCCTCACACAATTCAATATCTTAGTCATAGGTGACTCCATACTGAGACATGCTGATGCACCACACACCAGGCTAAGCAAATGGTGGGTCACAGCCAGCTGCCAATCAAGCCAGGTTTTGCCCCAGCAAACAAACATTCAGGCCCCTGCATCATAAGTACACATATCACACAATCATACTACACATGGGTGTAAATAACTTGAGACATACCCACCTGGACCGTATAAAGAGAAACATGATAGGGGGTCTCAGAATATGTGCCTGAAGCAGGTATAAATCTAGCCTTAAGCAGCATTCTGCCACTACCAAAAGTGATGCCGCAATATGAACAAAGGATTATTGACTTCAACAATTGTCATTAAAAGGGAGTACAATGTGCATCTGCCTGGGAGAAAATGGTAGACAGTCCTAACTGCTTTGAAAGAGATGGCCTGTACCTACCCCCACCAAGGTTTAGATTGACTAAAACCTTGTCCATCCCCATGTTGCCTTTTTTTAGGCAATGTCAGTCTAAAGTTTCCAACATAACAAAAAAGAATCATACCTTTCTATTTCAGTTACTGCATGTTCAGCCTATCAGTCTGAGGGGCGGTGATTTAGGTAATTATACTGAAGCTGCAGAGACTAAGTGGATTCTCCAGCTAGCAGCACACCGGGATAGAGGTCTCAATGAATGTGTTTCATTGAGTCCATCTTTGAAAGCTAGATCTATTAGATAATTTCTGTAATTCCTGCTATATGCCTTCACTAGCTGTTGCTTTACCCTGTGATTGCATTAGTTAGCTTTGTTAAGGATGTAATCTCATTGAGACAGGAAGTGATGTTTTTTAAATCTAGTATTTAATTGAATTTTGGTAACTATGATTGCATTAGTTAGCTTTGTTAAGGATGTGATCTCATTGAGACAGGAAGTGATGTTTTTTAAATCTTGTATTTAAATGAATTTTGGTAACTGTCTTTGTTTTTGTTTCGTCTGAAGAAGCGGCAGGACCGCGAAAGCGCTCACGACTGTTAATAAATTCGTTTTATGGATTACTGTTTGACGTTGGATTCATTTTGCTTCAACTGATTTCTGCTGTTACGTAACGCATTTGAATTTGCTACTTGCTGAATTTGCTATTTGCTATTCCCTCCATCTGTACCTGGGTTGTGTGTTTACATATATATATATATATATATATATATATATATATATATATATATATATATATATATATATTGTTTTGGATATCTGGTTATAGATAAATGACAGGACCTCCAGACTTGTTAGATAAGATAATGATCTGAATCTCCTCCACGTCCAGCCTATTACTAACAAAGCCCTTATCATATCATAGATAATTATAGGACCTTTTCTATGTCTCCTTCAGCCCATAGCTCCTGTCTAACTGGAGTGGAGTCCCTATGCATTAAGCCAAAGACCATTCTCCTAGCAGACTTCAGATACTCCTCCATTAATTGTGAAACTTGTACGTCCTCAAACATGTATGTCCAAAAATTTCTGGACTTTCTCAATACAAACTCTGTGGACCAGTTAGTCCACACCCCAGCCAGGGATGATAAACCTCTGGACTTTGTCCATACCAGAATGGGCAACTTTGCTTCCCATCAACTGTCACTTCATCTCTGGTCAAATCAGATCACAGATTAGTCATATTCACAATAAGACTGTAGCCAGAAGCATATTCCAATACCTCAGTATTCAAAGGTAATACTAAGGCTAATCTACTAAAACTGAGTCATGCCCTGACTAAATTTAAATTCTCCTTCCAACCTGATGATCCAACTGCTTATCTAGAATCCTTTATTTCCAAATTCTATGAATGTATAAAATAGCTGCATAGCATAGTTCAAGCAACTTTATTACACACAAACACATCAGAAATTAGGCTTTGTAACTTAAACTTAAATAAACTTATAAACAGACTGACTACTGCACTCATACATGTTAACACTCTGGCTGTTCTCTCAAAATGGCACTGCTGCCTGCAAGTGCTCTGTAGCTATATGCATGTGCTACAACTGGAAATGCTTCTTAAAGGTACATACACACACTCTGATCAACAGCTGTCCTCTCTTCTTTTTATATATCATTTCCTTTCCTACATCCTGCATACATCAGAATGGGTAATAAAGGAGTGCTGGGACTTGGGTCTTGGGAGGAGAGTGAAGTGGCTGCATTTATGAAGTGGGAGTTCAAGGCATAGGCAGTGGAGGAGTCTAATAAATTTGGTAGGTGGCTTGGCTAAGAGGGTTTGCCTGTTCTCAATTGCTGGTAATTTATTTTCTGTGAAATCTGACGAGTAGTTAAATAGTCAGTTATGTTAGCAATAACTTGGGCTTTTGTTGAATTTCTCAGAGTATGATAGGTTTGAAGGGGGTGTAAGTGTTTTAGGAATTTTCATAATTTCCAAGCTTTATCTCTTTGGCTAATGAGTTGTTTTGTTTGCAGGGTTAGCCATGGTGCTGGCTTTGCTTTGACCCTTTTCCTTCTAATGCAGGTGTGTTCACTGAGGATCAGTATGGAAAGGGGGCATTATATTCAGTGATCGACCCAATGAGTGATGAATACAGTGGTGTAATTACATCCATGGATCTGCACACCATACCTGTGAATATCCACTGCTACTGGGAACTCCTCTGAATGCAAATATTGTTTGTATTTGCAACATTGGGCCTTGTACATAGGCTGCACTTATTCAGGGACTTAGAACCATCATAGAACTGTGCAAATCAGCTTTCTTGGAAACTTGGCATATGCTCTCTGCATATCTAGGAATTCACAGCCTCTTCTCTACTATGTGTTTCAGTGTAAATAGTGGGTCACTTGTACTCCATTCTGATGCGTATCCGAACTGATCATCTCCCATTTTACTTTATACTACTTTGCACATTCATTTATCAATTACCCTCTTCAGCACTTTTGTGAAGTGTGACAGCTGTTAAGTACCTGTTGCAAACTTACTTGCTACACTACTTCCTCTGTTGCGACTATCCCCTTTGTTCTTATGTAGTGCCATTGGAATACTAGTCTTTCTATGCACAACAGTGAGTACCCTCAGAAGATGTTTCTTCCCTAATGCACCAAACATCTTGATCATATTTGCTGTGCCTTCATATGAGCCTGTTAACTTTCCTGACTTCATTTTCTTTGGTGGAATTTGTTTGTCTTCTTGGATGGGTTTACCTTCTAAGGTGGGTTCACCTTCTAAGGTGGGTTCTCCTTTCTTCTTCTAGGGTGGGTTTTCCTTCTAGGGTGGGTTCCCCTTTCTTCTTCGAGGGTGGGTTCACATTCTTTCAGCATAAGCTGTACATACAGCAGTTGACATCTGTGGGGATTTCTTCATTCAGAAATTTCTTGAAATAGTCTTTCCATCTGATACTGATGTCCTGTGGAATGGTTAAAGGATTGTTGCTGCCATCTGATGGCTACCTTCTTCGCCTTTCTGTTTTTGCCTTGGAACCTAATATGCCTTCTTCATTTCATCTGCTGAGTCATTTTCCAGAAGCTTGTAGAATCTTTGTAATTGCTGCTGCTCTGTTAACCTCCTTGCTGGTCAACCAGTATTCTTTCTTAGCCTAGATTGTCTTTTATTTCCCCAACGTCTACCTGCACAAACTTCCTTTCTTTCTGTTGACAACTTACTGGTCTCCTGCATTTCATAACCAGTTTTCCATATGTATCTTATTTCCACACCTAGCTCAGCTGTAGATCTGCTCAATCATCTTCGCATGTGGTGTTTTCAGACACTGTCATTCTTCTTCTGCTCCACTTATTTCATCTTCTGCCTGATGTGCTACAGCCAATACAATTCCTTTGAATTCCTGTGTCTTCATTCCAGTCAATTTCCAGGATATCAGCATCATATCTGTTGATTTTAAAAGCCTTCTCTAACCACTGCTTGTAGCTGTCTGTGGTCATGAGTGGTTTATAATGAAGCCAATATTTTCACAAACAATAACTTTGCAATCTTTGATTTGACCCCGGTGCCGTTTACTCACTGGGAGAAAGGCTGCCCGAGTTGTATACTGATCATTCTTGTATGTGACCTTGTGACTGTCTCTCTCGGTAAACCATGTGTTGGCCACCACTAAGCTGTTTGCCAGCCAGACGTCCAGAATGACCTCTCCTTCATTATTCCTGATATCCCACTCATATGGTCCTAGGCAATTCTTATATCTTGTTCTCTCTGTCCCAGTTGCCAAGTCCAACTCATTTTGCCTTGCTTTAGTAAAGAGGTCCTACAACTGGTGCTTGAATATCCTGTTCTCACCATAGCAACCCTACAGTGGAGCACAGGCTGGAGTCATGGAGACTGCTCCATTGGAGCACAGGCTGGAGTCATGGAGACGGCTCCATTGGAGCACAGGCTGGAGTCATGGAGACTGCTCCATTGGAGCACAGGCTGGAGTCATGGAGATGGCTCCATTGGAGCACAGGCTGGAGTCATGGAGATGGCTCTATCGTTATACTGTAGTCTGATTCCCATGAGTCTTGAACTGATCCTGGTAGCATCCCTATTTCACTGCCTTCAGAAGACTCTCACCAAGATTCCCAAGATTCCCATAACATTTCTAGTCTGTCCATCCCCCTGAATAGTGAACTCTAGAACCCATTCCAGGAAACATCACTGCACTGACCTTCTATCTTGTCTCCCAGTTACACAGAATTCCCAGTCATCTTATCATCATGACATTCACTTTCAAGCAGTCTCACTTCAGTGAACCTGTATTCTGAGTAGCAATCCTTAGTTCATTTTGGCAGGCTGATTTATTTTATGGCTAGCATTCACTTAATGAGTTCTGTTGGTTTGGTCAACATTTGTTTAACTGACCACATTTGGTCAACTCTGCAAATAGACAACAGGTGTGCGAGATCAACACTCCCTGGGTAAGAGAATATTCCCTTTCCCTTTCTCTGGAGATTGTGTGATCTCAAGAGTTAGTATATATAATTAACAAGGGTGTGGGAGCATGTTTTTCTTTTTTTTTTTTTGAAGTGGTGTTGGTGTGTGTGTGTGTGTGTGTGTGTGTGTGTGTGTGTGTGTGTGTGTGTGTGTGTGTGAGTGTGTGTGTGTATGAGTACAACAATGCAGGTATACACCATGAAACCCTTTCTTGTATCTTTCTTTAGGTGCCCTTTAAAGCTTTCATAAAAGCAATAATGTCTAACAATATATGTTATTGTGGAAACTAGCAGAGGGCTACACTCCAGGAAAGGTATATCTGCAATAACATGCACCATGAAGGGCATTATTGCACTTAGAGAATGGACTGTCTGTTAAGATGTTTTGTATTTATTTATTTATTTTTATTATTCTCTCTCTATTGTTTTATATATATATATATATATATATATATATATATATATATATATATATACATGCAGATATATATTTTATATACTTTTGATGTAAAATAGTTCCTTTATGTAAATATATATACATGCAGATATATATTTTATATACTTTTGATGTAAAATAGTTCCTTTATGTAAATATATATACATGCAGATATATATTTTATATACTTTTGATGTAAAATAGTTCCTTTATGTAAATATATATACATGCAGATATATATTTTATATACTTTTGATGTAAAATAGTTCCTTTATGTAAATATATATACATGCAGATATATATTTTATATACTTTTGATGTAAAATAGTTCCTTTATGTAAATATATATACATGCAGACATATATTTTATATACTTTTGATGTAAAATAGTTCCTTCATGTAAATATATATACATGCAGATATATATTTTATATACTTTTGATGTAAAATAGTTCCTTTACGTAAATATATATACATGCAGATATATATTTTATATACTTTTGATGTAAAATAGTTCCTTTACATAAATATATATACATGCAGATATACATTTTATATACTTTTGATGTAAAATAGTTCCTTTACGTAAATATATATACATGCAGATACATATTTTATATACTTTTGATGTAAAATAGTTCCTTGATGTAAATATATATACATGCAGATATATATTTTATATACTTTTGATGTAAAATAGTTCCTTTACGTAAATATATATACATGCAGATATATGTTTTATATACTTTTGATGTAAAATAGTTCCTTTATGTAAATATATATACATACAGATATATATTTTATATACTTTTGATGTAAAATAGTTCCTTTATGTAAATATATATACATGCAGATATATATTTTATATACTTTTGATGTAAAATAGTTCCTTTACGTAAATATATATACATGCAGATATATATTTTATATACTTTTGATGTAAAATAGTTCCTTTATGTATATATGTATATATATATATATCTATATATATATATATATATATATATATATGTACATGCAGATATATATTTTACATACTTTTGATGTAAAATAGTTCCTTTACGTAAATATATATACATGCAGATATATATTTTATATACTTTTGATGTAAAATAGTTCCTTTATGTATATATGTATATGTATATATATATATATATATATATATATATATATATATATGCAGATATATATTTTACATACTTTTGATGTAAAATAGTTCCTTTATGTAAATATATATACATGCAGATATATATTTTATATACTTTGATGTAAAATAGTTCCTTTATGTAAATATATATACATGCAGATATATATTTTATATACTTTTGATGTAAAATAGTTCCTTTATGTAAATATATATACATGCAGATATATATTTTATATACTTTTGATGTAAAATAGTTCCTTTATGTAAATATATATACATGCAGATATATATTTTATATACTTTTGATGTAAAATAGTTCCTTTATGTAAATATATATACATGCAGATATATATTTTATATACTTTTGATGTAAAATAGTTCCTTCATGTAAATATATATACATGCAGATATATATTTTATATACTTTGATGTAAAATAGTTCCTTTACGTAAATATATATACATGCAGATATATATTTTATATACTTTTGATGTAAAATAGTTCCTTTACATAAATATATATACATGCAGATATACATTTTATATACTTTTGATATAAAATAGTTCCTTTACGTAAATATATATACATGCAGATACATATTTTATATACTTTTGATGTAAAATAGTTCCTTGATGTAAATATATATACATGCAGATATATATTTTATATACTTTTGATGTAAAATAGTTCCTTTACGTAAATATATATACATGCAGATATATGTTTTATATACTTTTGATGTAAAATAGTTCCTTTATGTAAATATATATACATACAGATATATATTTTATATACTTTTGATGTAAAATAGTTCCTTTATGTAAATATATATACATGCAGATATATATTTTATCTACTTTGATGTAAAATAGTTCCTTTACGTAAATATATATATACATGCAGATATATATTTTATATACTTTTGATGTAAAATAGTTCCTTTATGTATATATGTATATGTATATATATATATATATATATATATATATATATATATATATATATGCAGATATATATTTTACATACTTTTGATGTAAAATAGTTCCTTTATGTAAATATATATACATGCAGATATATATTTTATATACTTTTGATGTAAAATAGTTCCTTTATGTATGTATATATATACATGCAGATATATATTTTACATACTTTTGATGTAAAATAGTTCCTTTATGTATATATATATATATATATATATATATATATATATATATACATGCAGATATATATTTTATATACTTTTGATGTAAAATAGTTCCTTTATGTAAATATATATACATGCAGATATATATTTTATATACTTTTGATGTAAAATAGTTACTTTATGTAAATATATATACATGCATAT
>NC_056739.1:774010038-774064504 GCF_019279795.1 Protopterus annectens | reverse complement strand
CCAGGTGGAGGCTGAGCTCTCTCAACATAGGACTAGCAAGACCAGAGAGAGGTGAAGGTAACCACACACACATCTTTAATCCAGTCTCACATGGCACTGTCACAACTTAAGATCATACACATAGACACACAGAGACACTCTCGGAGGCTCTGATCAGAAGTCTACCAGAATGGCGGTGGCCACCACAGCAGACACTCACACAACTGTCTCCACAGGGCACAGCACATGCAACACATTGACCACAGAGTTGGTGTGCCAAACAGTCACAGCCCTTAAGGCCAAACACAATGCCGGACACACTTGTCATAGGTGACTCCATAGTCAGACACACTGATGTCCCACTCACCAGATCAGGTACAGAGGAGGTCACAGTAAGCTGCCTATCGGGCACTGGAATCCACCACATAATGCAAGCACTCAGGTCACTAAACTGCAAGTACAGGTCTGACCCAGTCATAATCCATGCTGGTGTGAACAACCTGAGATGTACCTCCCTGGACTACATGGAAGGAGACATAGAGGATCCCTCTGATTATGTAGGCCAGGCAGGTATGACCCTGACCTTCGACAGTATCCTACCTTCACCAAGTATGATGCCACATAAACAGAGACAAGATGATCAGCTGTAGTATTTTGCTTAGACTATGGTGTCATTCTAAGGGGGTCCAATGTCTGTCTGCCTGGGATGACATGCTGGACAGGCCACGGTGATTTGCAAGGGACGGCTTGCACCTGTCACCCCTGGGCTTCCGGATTTCAGATGATGCTCTTGCCACCCCCATTGTGCCTTTTTTATGCAAGATTCAGATTCTACACCTACCACCCTAGAACACAGTAAAGGAAAGACACTAAGGGTAATGCTGCTCAATGCCCAAGGTCTCAACCTTAAGCTGCACACACTCTATGCCCTTCTCAGTATGTAGCACATTGATGTCTGTGCTGTGCCTGAAACCTGGTTCACAGCTTCTGACAGCACCCCGGCACTATCGGGTGTTACCTCATATCATGCATTCCGTCACCAGCATCCCGACAACACCAAGAAGGATGGTGGGTGTCCATATTCATCAAGGACACCCTCACCTCATGGTTGGTGGCAACACACGATGCATCAGAGACCATCCAGGTGCCAGTGACCATAGGCAAGACTGCTCTGCAGTTTGTAGCATGTTACATGCCACCCGCTCAGACTCAGGTACCTCACACAGCTATCCTGCAAACACTGAAGGGGATAAATGTGTCTCAAAACACCATCCTACTGGGTGATTCCAACTATCCACATATAGACTGGGATCACTAATCATGCCACAACACTCTAACACAAAGGTTCCAAGAGTTCATACACTGAAATGCCATGGAACAACTGGTCCCAATCCCCTCAAGTGGAGGCAACATACTAGAACACATCATCATGAACATGGGGTCACACTGTTCAACACCAGACATATACCCATCATTGGTGAGATCAGATCATGGACTATTCTCAGTGGGAGTCCACATCCCACCCACACCCCAGATGGGAAATTAAATGGTGAAGACCTTCTCAAATGCCGACTTCACATTTCTGAGGACTGGTGTGGTCTCTTTCAAGGCCCCCAGGCCAGTAGACACCATTACCCAAGCCACTGTATCACTTAGAAATGCCTTCTACCAGCACCTCCAGGACTGCATGGTTCAGGCAATCCCAAATAATAATGACTCTTTGTACCACAGGCAAGCATCCAGTCTGGTGGACCCTAGCCATAAACAAGCTGTACAACACAAGGAAGGAGCTACTAGAAGATAGAGCGTAATCCGTGGGGAAGACACCCCTGCTCATTGTGAGTAAAACACTGGGTTCCCCATACAATCATCCGAGGCATGTTTTGAGAGTAAACCCACTCAGGACTCAGGGACGATCATGAGGCCTTTTTACCTATGTTTGAAACCTGGGAGGAAACTCCCAGATATGCTCAGACTTAGTTCAGAATAATGTTGATATCACTGCACCTACAGACATTGGCAACATACTGACTGACAGGTTCAGTGCAGATTTCTCCCTCCCCCAACTGGGGGTATGTACACCAGAGGATTGTAGCCCCCCAAACATCTCCACTGCTGGGGTGGGAACTGCTCAATCCAAGGCAGAAAACACTTTATTAATGAGACCAGATGGTGTCCCCAGTTGTGTGCTCCATGAACTCAATGAGTAATTACACCCGCAGTTAGGGCAGCTGTTTAATCTTAGCCTCACCTCAGGATATGTTCCCAAGGAGTGGCATACAGCAATGGTGGACCCACTTCACAAAGGAGGTGCCTCCACCAACCCCAGAAACTACCATCCCATCAGCTTGACAAGCCTGTTCTGCTAAGCTCTGGAGAGGATCATAATGGGAATTCTAAATGAAGACATAGGGGACCTGCAGACATTGGATCCAATCCAGTTTGGCTTTGTCAAGAGCAGATCATGCCTTTTAAACTTGGTTGACTTTTTCAAAACACTCACCCAGGCCATTGACGTGGGCAAGGCAGTCCACACAGCCTACCTTGACCTGGCAAAGGCTTTCGACACAATACCCCACTCGGGTATCATTGAAAACATCACCAGCTTAATTGTGAACCCATACATCTCAGCATGGGTTGCAAACTGGCTAAGTGACGGAACACACTGGGTCAAAGTTGCTGGTGCCAGTTCACACTCCAGAGCTGTCACAAGTGGTGTCCCACAGGGCTCAGTCCTGGGCCCACATTTGTTCAGTATCTACTTTTCAGAAGTACGAGCAAACACAGGAGGATTATGGCTGACAAAGTTTGAAGATGACTGCAAACTGGGAAGCATAGCTGGAAACCCATCTGACACAGACATCCTTCAGAAGGGTCTCATAGACACAGATAACTGGTGCCACGGCCATGGCCTTACATTAAACACTAAACAATGCATAGCCATACCCTTCAGGAAGAACAAGGTTACCACTACTTCCCATCTAGGTGGCAATCCTCTAAGCACAACGTAGGTTATCAGGGACCTGGGCACACAGGTTGACAGTGACCTTTTGCTTGACAGTCACATTGCCAGGGTAGTTTGGAAGGCCTTCTACATTGGCCACCTCATCATGCAGTGATTCACATCTAGATCAAGGGAGGTCATCGTTGCCCTGTACTCATCACACCAATGATTGCATACACTGCCCCATTCAGATTGGATGGGCCCACAAATTCCTCGACAGGAGGTGAAAGGGTCTCAAACATATTTCTTATGCTGCCCGACTGAAGGAATTCCAGCTGTATTCAGTCACTTACTGACTGCTCAGAGGTGATCTGTGCCTGACATACAAGGCTATGTCCAACCCAGACTTTATGAACATGCTTCACCTCAAGACCTCTACATCCATCAGAACTACAAGGGCAGGAGACCTAAACCTCAACACAGATATTAATAGGATGTGCTGGAGGGACAGATTCATCACCCAGAGAGTCCATATGCTGTGGAACAACATCCTGGTACATGTGGGGCTGAGCACCTCACTGGCTTTGTTCAAGTGAGATCTTGACCAATGGATGGGAGATTGCAGGTATATCCCAAGGATAACCTCAGTATCACTGCTTGACAGAGGCACAGCAAAATAATGGGCATATTATCCATCAACTTGCAGGGTGGCAGACGCCACAAAACTCTGGCCTAGGCTTATTAATGCCCTAGGGCAGATAGCCTAGTATGAACCTATGGACATAGGCCTGGGGCAGTTCCTGCTATTAGGACAGTGGTCTGCAGCAGGCTATATAGTAGTAGTCGGTTTTAGCCATTGTTTTTTGACCATGGCTATTCCATGTTGCTTCTTGTTGTGGTACAAACATGGGTGTGTGGTTATCCATGCTATTTATTGCTAGACACCCTCATTTTGTATCTTGTTCCATGTTTTTGCACATGTACATCACTGTATGACGTGCAGCTGTTTCCACAGGGTCATATGCGTGGATATGGATGTTAGTTGGGGTCCTCAGGTGTGCATATTGTACATGATATTACATTACTTAACACATGGCATTCATGCCTCAGGTGGTGCTGTAGGGCCACCTCTGTCGGATACACATACTACACTCCCTGTACATTTGGAAGCAGGTTGTGTCATGTTAGGCATCCCTGTTACTGTATGAGTGAGTCAGAGTGGGTATCAGTCCCAGTGTTCCTACTGACCAAGCGTATGTGCTATGCGTTGCCTCTTTGCCAAGGCCAGGGCATACTGGGCACGCATCCTTCTGCCTACTGGGACAAGGTCAGGTTGTTCCTCCTCCGAGTCATCCCCTGCCTGTGGTAGCCTTGGCAATGGTGGGGGGAGGTTTGGCCCAGCCCTGTGCTGGTCCTGCTGCAGCTGTTTCCGCAGGATCATATTATGTAGCATAGCACATATCATGATCATTTGGGTACATGTAGTTGGTGTGTACTGCAAAGCTCCACCAGATGTGTCCAGACACCGGAACCGTGACTTGAGCAGCCCAAACACACGCTCTATGATATTGCGTGTTTGTGCGTGTGCCTCATTATGGCGTTCCTGTTCAGGTGTGTGTGCATTTCTGATGGGTGTCATCAGCCACGGCTCAAGTGCATAACCTGCATCCCCACTAGGTGTCCGTGTGGGAAGTCCCCATTGGCAAATGATTGGTACAGCTGTGTCAGATGCCAGATGTGGGAATCGTGGTAGCTCCCAGGGCAGCCAGCACACACATTCATTATTATGCCCTGGGCATCACACGAAATGGCAGTTGATGGAGGGGTATCCCTTGCGGTTAATGTAGACTCTAACCCGCTCACCGGCTGGTGCTTTGATGCGTATGTGCGTGCAGTCTATTGCACCCAGCACCTCAGGGTATCCCGCTATTTGCTGGAAGAGACGCATATTGCTGGCCACAACCTCACGGTCATTAGGGACATATATATGATCACTGACATGTGGTGACATGGCATCCAGGAACTGGTGCCGTACCCTGGAGGCTGATGCCTGTGATATCCCCATCATATCACCAGTTGGTCTCTGGAAGGTACCTGTTGCTAGTATTCTTAGGCCAACACATACCTTGGTTTCCACTGGGATGGGTTCCCCTCTGTTGGTTCTGTGTGTGAGGTGTGGCCTGCACAGCTCAACAATCTGCTGCAGGAGCTCTCTGTCCACTCTATAGCTCTACTATCTCCAGCTCATGTAACCCATGGTAGGTGACCCTGGGCCTGTATACTCTTCTCCTTCTCCTCACTCTGGGTTGTCTGTCAGCATCTGCATTGTCACCACCCTCAGCAATTCGCCTATGCCTGATTATAATAGCCATGGCAGCCCCTAGCATTTCTGCTCTGAGTTCAGCTTTTTTCAGTTTTCAATTCTGATAGCTTAGTTTCTGGCAGTATCTCTTGTGAGAAACAGCCTGCACTGCTCTTTGTTGTGTTTTAAGTGCTGGGTTGGGCTTCTAGTCTGCCTGTGTAATTGCCTGCTTCTAATTGTTTCCACCAATTAACTCTAGTAGTATCTTCTGGCAGTTTCCATGTATTTTAGTTGTTTCCTGTTTCCTCTCTGTTTCCTGAGGGGGAGCAATGTGCACACCAGCTTAAACATGCTCACAGTCACTTAAACGCGCGCACACATCCCTACATGGTGTTACACGCGCACACATCCTTACACGGTGTTAGCTAGGCTGACTCATGCTAAAACGCGCGCACACTGCCTTACACACATGCACGCCCGCGCAAACCATTGTAAACAGTTTGCAACACGCTCCCACATGTTAAACCTGCCTTACAGCGCTACGGCGCCAAGATGCACGTATATCAAGAAACTTTGAGTGTAGGGATAGCGTATACCCTCATTTTCTTGACTTTCCTAGTGTTCTGTTGGGACACACCTCCCTCCCTGATGTCTGTCTGTCATCTGTTACCTTACATTGCCCTCCAATCTGGTACATTTCTTTCTATCCTTCCCCTCCGTGATGTCACCTACCTCTTACTCTGTTCCTCCCCCTTCTCTAACTCTTACACTACTCAGAAAGTGCTCATTACCTATGTGGCAGTGTGATTCAGTATTGTAACCCTCATTTACATAGGATTGCCTAGTATTACATATCTTACACGGAGCTTCCCCCCCTTGACAACCACTACACGGAGGCCATATTCTTTTTAGTCTGCAAGTCCCTCCATTGACATTCCATGTAATACATAAATCCCACAATTGTGGGCTTATAAGCTTCAGTTTTCAGTTTTAGGTAGCGCACGCCGTTTGCGCGGGTGTGCGCTGCAGTTAAACACAAAAATCCCGTGGAAAAAAAAAAAGTTAAATAACTTATTTTTGCAACACTTTTTCATGCCAATGGCCACATATTTGGCCATTGGCATGCTTAATGACACATATGCACCCTTTATTTGGAGCTGACATAGCTCCGTTTTTGATTTTGCATAAATGTACTCAGTTGTCAGCTGAGTACATTTCTGCAGCTAACACATCCGTTACACGGACTGGTTTTGGCTTCGTGGATCGCTCAAATACCTCATTTGCATATCTTGGAGCTGCAAATGAGGTATTGAGCATTTCCACGCCCAGTCCGTGTAAGAGATGTGTTAGCTGTCTCTTACACGGAGATTTGGGCTGTTCCTGAATCAGGAGGCTTACACGGAGGCTTACACTACTCTTGAACTCCGTGTAAGCCTTCCTGAATCTGGCCCCTAGTCTACTGTTTGTAAATTATCTAACTGTTTTTGTGGGGCTCACCTAGTCTTCTGCAGATGAAGGCAATAGATGTTTGTAAGTTAGATAACTGTTTCTAGGGGGACCCCTAGTTGACTGCAGGTGATGGCATTAAATATTTGTAAGTTATCTTTTTCAGGTGAGAGATCCCATTGTCTACTGCTGATGATGGCATTAAATGTTTGTAATTTAGCTGTTTCTGGGGGGATCCCCTAGTCTACTTCAGATTATGGCATTAAATATTTGTAAATTATCTAACTCTTTTTGGGGAGATACCCTAGTCTACTGCAGATGAAGGCATTAAATATTTGTATGTTATCTAACTGTTTTGTTTTAGGTGGGAGATCCTTTATTCTACTTCAGGTGACTGCACTAAATGTTTCTAAGTTAGCTAAGTTTTTCAGAGAGGAGTGATCCCCTGATCTACTGCAGATGATGGCATTAAAGGTTTGTAAGTTTCTACCTGTTTCGGGGGGAGATCCCTAGCCTATTGCAGATGATGATATTAAATGCTTGTAAGTTATCCAACAGTTTCAGGGGGAGATCCCCTAGTCTACTGCAGATAAAGGCAATAAATGTTTGTAAGTTATCTAACTGGTTTGGGGGAGAGATCCCCTAATCTACTGCAGATCATGGCATTAAAGGTTTGCAAATTATCTAACTGTTTCGGGTGGAAAATTCCCTAGTCTACTGCAGATGATGGCACTAAACATTTGTAAGTTATCTATTTCGAGGGTGGGATCCCCTACCCTACTGCAGATGAAGGCAATAAATGTTTGTAAGTTAGCTAACTGTTTCTAGGGGAGATACCCAACTCTGCTGTAAATGATGTCATTAAATGTTTATAAGTTTCAGGGGGAGATCCCCTCATCTACTTCAGATGACGGCACTAAATGTTTCTTAGTTAGCTAACTGTTTCAGGGGGAGATCCCCTAGTCAACAGCAGATGATGACATTAAATGTTAGTAAATACTGTTTCTGGGGGGGGATCCCCTAGTCTGCTGCACATGATGGCATTAAATATTTGTAAGTTATCTAACTGTTTAAGGGGGGAGATCCCCTAGTCTACTGCAGATGATGGCATTAAATGTCGCTAAGTTATCTAAATGTGGGGGGATCCCCTAGTCTACTTCAGATGACGGCATTAAATCTTTGTAAGCTATCTAACTGTCGTGGGGGGAGATCACTTAGTCTACTGCAGATGACAGAGTTAAATGCTTGTAAGTTATCTAACTTTTGTGGAGGGACATGTCCTAGTCTACTGCAGATGATGACATTAAATGTTTGTAAGTTATCTAATGGTTTCAGGGAGGAAATCCCCTAGTATTTTGCAGATGACAGCACTAAATGTTTCAGATTTAGTAAACTATTTCGGTGGGATCCCCTAGTCGACTGCAGACGATGTCATTAAATGTTTGGAAGTTATCTTTTTCAGGGGGGAGATCCTCTAGTCTACTGCAGATGATGGCATTACATGTTTGTAAGTTATCTAACTGTTTAAGGGGGAAGCTCCTAATCTACTGCATATGAAGGCAATAAATGTTTGTAAGTTAGCTAACTGTTTCTGAGAGAGATCCCCTAGTCTACTGCAGATGATGACTTTAAATGTATCTAAGTTATCTAACTGTTTGGGGGGGAGGTCCCCTAGTCTTCTTCAGATGACGGCATTAAATGTTTGCAAGTTCTCTAACTGTTTCGGGGGGGAGATCCCCTAGTCTACTGCAGATGATGACTTTAAATGTCTCTAAGTTATCTAACTGTTTGGGGGAAGATCCCCTAGTCTTCTTCAGATGATGGCATTAATTGTTTGCAAGTTATCTAACTGTTTCAAGGGGGAAATCCCCTAGTATTCTGCAGATGACAGCAGTAAATGTTTCAAAGTTAGTAAACTCTTTCAGTGGGATACCCTAGTCGACTGCAGATGATGGCATTAAATGTTTGTAAGTTAGCTAACTGTTTCTAGGGGGAGATCCCCTAGTCAACTGCAGATAATGGCATTAGATGTTTGGAAGTTATCTTTTTCAGGGGTGATATGCCCTAGTCTACTCCAGATGAAGGCATAAAATGTTTGGAAGTTATCTGTTTTGGGTGGGAGATCCTTTAGTCTACTTCTGCTAACTACACTAATTGGTTCTAAGTTAGCTAAGTTTTTCAGGGAGGGGTGATCCCCTGGTGTACTGCAGATGATGGCATTAAAGGTTTATAAGTTATCTACCTGTTTCGGGGGGATCCCTAGCCTATTGCAGATTATCATATTAAATGCTTTTAAGTTATCCAACAGTTTCAGGGGGAGATCCCCTAATCTACTCCAGATGAAGGCAATAAATGTTTGTGAGTTACCTAGCTGTTTGGAGGGGGGTGATCCCCTAGTCTACTACAAACAACGACACTAAATATTCATAAATTATCTAACTATATCAGTGGGTGATCCCTTAGTCTACTGCAGATGAAGGTAATAAATGTAAGTTATCTAAATGGTTTGGGGAAGATCCCCTAATCTAATGCAGATCACTGCATTAAAGGTTTGTAAGTTATCTGTTTCAGGCAGAAAAATCCACTAGCCTACTGCAGATGAAGGCATTAAATGTCTGTAAGTTATCCCACTGCTTTGAGGGGGTACCCTAGTCTACTGCAGATGAAAGCATTAAATGTTTGCAAGTTATCTAATAGTTTCCTACCCTACTGTAGATGAAGGCAATAAATATTTGTACGGTAGCTAACTGTTTCTTGGGGAGATCCCCTAGTCTGCTGTAGATGATGACATTAAACATTTATAATTTATCTAATTGTTTCGGGGGAGGTCCCCTAGTCTACTTCAGATGACAGCATTAAATCTTTTTTAGTTAGCTAACTGTTTTGGGAGGAGATCCCCTAGTCTACAGCAGATGATGGCATTAAATGTTAGTAAATACTGTTTCTGGGGGGAGATACCATAATGTATTGCAGGTGATAGTATTAAATGTTTGTAAGTTATCTAACTGTTTAAGGGGGAAGATCTCCTAATCTACTGCATATGAAGGCAATAAAAGTTTGTAAGTTAGCTGTTTCTGGGGGAGATCCCCTAGTCTACTGCAGATGATGACATTAAATGTCTCTAAGTTATCTAACTATTTGGGAAAGAGATCCCCTAGTCTTCTTCAGATGACGGCATTAAATGTTTGCAAATTATTTAACTGTTTTGGGGGGGATCCCCTAGTCTACTGCAGATGATGACATTAAATGTTTCAAAGTTAGTAAACTGTTTTGGTCAGGATCCCCTAGTCAACTGCAGATGATGGCATTAAATGGTTGGAAGTTATCTTTTCCAGGGGGAGATCCCCTAGTCTACTGCAGATGATGGCATTAAATATTTGTAAGTTAGCTAACTTTTTCTGGAGGGGAGACCACCCCCTAGTCTACTGCAGGTGATGGCATTAAATGTTTGTAAGTTATCTAATTGTTTTGGGTGGGATATCATTTAGTCTACTTCAGCTGACTGAACTAAATGTTTCTAAGTTAACTAAGTGTTTCGGGGAGGGGTGATCCCCTGGTCTACTGCAGATGACTGCATTAAATGTTTGTAAGTTATCTACCTGTTTTTTTTTTTTGGGGGGGGGGGTTCCCTAGTCTATTGCAGATGATGACATTAAATGCTTGTAAGTGATCCAATAGTTTCAGGGGGTGATCCCCTAGTCTACTGCAGATGAAGGGAATAAATGTTTGTAAGTTACGTAGCTGTTTTGGGGGGGTGATCCCTTAGTGTACTTCAAATCCCATCCCTAAATGTTTCTAAGTTAGATAACTATTTTTGGGGGGAGGCTGAACCCCTAGTCTACTGCAGATGATGGCAATAAATGTTTGTACATTATCTAACTGCTTCAGGGGAGAGATCTCTAGTCTACTGCAGATGACGGCATTACATTTTTGTAAGTTATCTAACTGTTTTGGGGGATTACCTAGTCTACTGCAGATGAAGGCAAGAAATGCTTGTAAGTTAGCTGTTTCTGGGGGAGATCTCCAATTCTGCTGCAGATGACTGCATTATATATTTATAAGTTATCTCACTGGTTTGGGGGGATTCCTTACTCTACTGCAGATAACAATGTTAATGTCTGTATGCTATCTGACTGTTTCTAGGGGGATCACCTAGTCTACTGCAGATGACAGCACTAAATGTTTCAAAGTTAGTAAACTGTTTCAGTGGGGAATCCCATAGTCAACTGCAGATGACAGTATTAAATGTTTGTAAGGTATCTTTTTCAGAGGGAAGATCCTCAAGTCCACTACAGATGATGGCATTAAATGTTTGTAACTTAGCTATTGTTTGTGAGGGGAGATCCCTTGGTCTACTTTAGATGAAGGCACTAAGTTAGCTAGCTGTTTCAGGGAGGGAGATCTCCTACTCTACTGCAGATGATGGCATTAAAAGTTTGTAAGTTATCTAACTCTTTTGGGGGAGATCCCTTAGTGTACTACAGATGACGGCATTAAATGTTTGTAAGTTATATAACTGTTTTGGGTGGGAGATCCTTTAGTCTACTTCAGCTGACTGCACTGAATGTTTGTAATTTAGGCAAATATTTTGGGGAGGGGTGATCCCCTAGTCTATTGCAGGTGATAGCATTGAATATTTGTAAGTTACTGTTTCAAGGGTTGATCCCATAGTCTACTGCAGATGACAGCATTAAGTGTTTGTAAGTTATTTAACTGTTTCAGGGGGGAGTGGCCCTAGTCTGCTATAGATGATGGCATTAAATGCTTATAAGTTATCTAACTGTTTCGTTGGGGAGAACCCCTAGTCTAATTCAGATGAGGGCACTAATTGTTCCTAAGTTAGCTAACTACTTCATGGAGGTAATTCCCTAGTCTACTGCAGATGACAGCATTAAATATTTGTAAGTTATCCAACTGTTTCTGGGGGGGGATCCATAGCCTACTTCAGATGATGGTCCTAAATGTCTCTAAATTAGCTAATTGTTTCGGTGGGAGATCCCAAAGTATACTGCAGATGCTGATATTAAATGTTTCTAAGTTAACTAACTCTCTGGAGGGGGAGATCCCTTATTCTACTGCATATGATGGCATTAAATGTTTCTAAGTTATCTGTTTCTGGGGGAGATCCCCTAGTCTACTTCAGATGATGGCATTAAATGTTTATATGTTAGCTAAGTGTTTCGGGGGGGAGATCCCATACTCTACTTCAGATGAAGTCATGAAATGTTTCTAAGTTATCTAACTGTTTTGGGGGGAGATTCCCTATTCTACTGCAGATGATGACATTAAATGTTTGTAAGTTATCTAACTGTTTCAGGTTGGAGATCCCCTAGTCTACTGCAGATGATAAGATTAAATGTTTGTAAGTTATCTAACTGTTTCGGGGGGTGATACTCTAGTCTACTGCAAATGGCAACATTAAATGTTTGTAAGTTATCTCATTGTTTCAAGGGGGATCCTGCATTCTACAGCAGATCATGGCATTAAATGTTTGTAAGTTAGCTAACTGTTTTGGGGGGAGATCCCTTAGTCTACTGCAGATGACGGCATTAAATGCTTGTAGATTATCTAACTGTTTTGAGGGGGAAATCCCCTAGTCTACTGCAGATGATGGCATTAAATACTTGTAAGCTATCAAAATGATTCAGGGGGATTCTCCTTGTCTAATGCAGATGATGACATTAAAAGATTCTAAGTTAGCTAACTGTTTCCGAGGGAGATCCCCTAGTCTACTGCAGATGAAGGCATGAAACATTTTTATGTTAGCTAACTGTTTTTGGGTGGATTCCATTTCTCTACTTCAGATGAAGTCATGAATTGTTTCTAAGTTATCTAACTGTTTTGGGGGGGATCCTCTAGTCTACAGCAGATCACAGCATTAAATGTTTGTAAGTTAGCTAAATGTTTTGGGGTGGAGATCCCATAGTCTACTGCAAATTATAGTATTAAATGCTTGTAAGTTATATAACAGTTTCAGAGGAGATCCCCTAGTCCTCTGCAGATGACAGCATTAAATGTTTGTAAGTTGTCTGTTTCCAAGGGGAGTTCCCCTAGTAAACTGCAGATGACGGCAATAAACATTTGTAAGTTATCTAACTCCTTCAGGGCGGAGATCCCCTAGTCTACCACAGATGATGACATTAAATGTTTGTAAGTTATCTAACTGTTCCAGGGAGGATCACTAATGGTAAAAACATTAACTGAAATGTTATTTAAAACAAAAAAAACAGCTCAAGATGAGAATTGTGCTCTATTCTGTTCACTGGTCACCCACTGTTGTTCAACCAGCACATACGAACATACACAGATGTAGAAAGGTAAATAAACACAGTACAGACACAACCTTCAGCACTCAGCTGAATTCTGACAGGCTGGCAGTTTGTCTGACGAAGTTGATATCATCATGCATGGCCCAGCCATGATGACATCAGCAACAAGTTCGATAAAAAAAAATATTTTTTTAAATGGAAAATTTGGGAATTGTAGGGACCACTCAGGAATTCGTAGTACCCCATTATTTTGCTCACAAAACGGGTAAATACCGAGGAATTCAGTACGGTTCAGAGGTATGTATCTGTTTCCGGGAGGAATCACCTAGTCTACTGCAGATCATGGCATTAAATGTTTTTAAGTTATCTAACTGCTTCATGGGGAAGATCCCCGAGTCAGCTGCAGATGACAGCATTAAATGTTTGCAAGTTATTTAATTGTTTCATGGGGTGGGGGGAAGATCCCCAAATCTCCTACAGATGATGGCAATAAATGTTTGTAAGTTATCTGTTTCTGGGGGGATCCCCTAGTTTTACTGCAGATGACGGCATTAAATGTTTATAAGATATCTGTTTCTGGGGAGATACCCTAGTCTACTGCGGATGAAGGCAATCAATGTTTGTAAGTTATCTAACTGTTTCTGGGGAACAAACCCATAGTCTACTGAACATGACAGCATTAAATGTTTGTAAGTCAGCTGTTTCTGGAGGTGATCCCCTAGTCGACTGCATATGAAGGCAATAAGTGTTTTTAAGTTATCTAACTGTTTCTGTGGGAGATCTCCTAGTCTACTGCACATAACAGCATTAAATGTTTGTAAGTCAGCTAACTGTTTATGGGGGAGATCCCCTCGTCTACTACAGCTGAAGGCAAAAAATGTTTGTAAGTTATCTAACAATTTCAAGAAGGAGATCCCCTCGTCTACTGCAGATGATGGCATTAAATCTTTGTAAGTTTTCTAACTGTTTTGGGCAGGAGATCCCCAGTCTACTTTGGCTGAGGGCATTAAGTATTTCTAACTTAGCTAACTGTTTCGAGGGGGATTCCCTAGTCTACTGCAGATCATAGTATTAAATGCTTGTAAGTTATCTAACAGTTTCAGAGGAGATCCCCTAGTCTACTTCAGATGATGGCATTAAATGCTTGTAAGTTGTCTGTTTCGGGGGGAGAGTCTACTGCAGAGATGGCATGTAAGGTATCTGTTTCCGGGGGAGATCCCCTAGTCTACTTCAGATGATGGCAATAAACGTTTGTAAGTTATCTGTTTCAGAGGGGAGAGTTTACTGCAGATGATGGCATTAAATGTTTGTAAGTTATCTAACTGCATCAGGGTGGGGGTCCCCTAGTCTACTACAGATGATGGCATTACATGTTTGTAAGTTAGCTAACTGTCTTGGGGGGGATCCCCTAGTCTACTGCAGATAGCAGCATTAAATGTTTGTATGTTATCTACCTGTTTCAGGGGGGAGTACCCCTAGTCTGCTGAAGATGACAACATTAAATGTTTTTGAGTTAGCTAACTGTTTCTGGAAGAGATCCCCATGTCTACTGCAGATGACAGCATTAAATGTTTGTAAGTTATCTAATTGTTTCGGGGGGGGGGTGATCCCATAGTCTGCTGCAAATGAAGGCATTAAATGTTTCTAAGCTAGCTAACTGTTTCTGGGGGAGAGCCTCTATTCTACTTCAGATGACGTCACTAAACGTTTCTAACTTAGCAAACTGTATTGGGGGATATTCCGTAGTCTACTGCAAATGACAAGCATTAAATGTTTGTAAGTTATCTGTTTCGGGGGGGGGATCCCAAAGTCTACTGCCGATGAGAGCATTAAATGCTTGTAAGTTATCTAACTGCTTCAGGGGGAGATCCTCTAGTCTACTGCAGATGACAGCCTTAAATGTTTGTAAGTTATCTAACATTTTCAGGAGGAAGAGTCCTTGGTCTACTGCAGATGAGGACATTAAATGTTTACAAGTTATCTAGCTAGGCCCCTATAGTGCCTTTTTTAGGCAAAGTTCAAAGGAGAAAACCACCACTGTAACAGGTACAAGCATGCAAAATCTGAAGGTAATGCTAGAAGTCTAAACCTCAAAATGCACTCTCTCGAGGCACTCCTAAAAATGGAGAACATCGATATATGTGCAGTAACTGAGACCTGGTTCAAGGCTACAGAGAGCACCCCTGCAGTACCAGGCTACAACTCTTACCACACTTTTTGGCCACCAAACCAGGATCGAAACACTAAAGCTGGAGGAGTGTCCATATTCACAAAGGATATTCACACCACCAGGCTAGTTGCCCAACACAATGCGTCTGAAATTCTCCATGTGCAACTAACACTAGGTAAGACTGCAATCCAAATTGTACCCCCACCATGCCCCAAGATTCTCACTACACCTTTCTAAACATACTGGAAAATATTAAGATACAACCAAACACCCTACTACTGGGTGATTTTAACTACCTTGCCATTAACTGGGAAAACTACTCGTGTACCAACACTTTTGCCCAACTGTTCCTGGAATGCATAAATTCCAACTCCCTGGATCAACTAATCCATAGTGCCACCAGGGGCTCCAATATCCTAGACCTGGTCATTACCAACATGGAAAATCGATGCTCCACACCTATGGTCACCCCCTCATTGGTCAGGTCAGACCATAAGGTAATCGCCCGTAACATACACATCGCACCCCCCCCCACCCCCAGTAAGGAAACCTCCATAAAAAACTTCTC
Organism: Protopterus annectens; assembly: GCF_019279795.1. Lineage (NCBI taxonomy): Eukaryota > Metazoa > Chordata > Ceratodontiformes > Protopteridae > Protopterus > Protopterus annectens. The sequence goes on along the minus strand of NC_056739.1, from coordinate 774,048,826 downwards.
CAAAGCCAACTTCATGCTACTCAAGTCAAAAGTGACAAACTTCATGACACCCATGCAGACGGGAACTGAAAGTTCGACTGCTGAGTCCTACACTAAGGCACTGTATGAGCACATCCACTCATGTATGAATCGTGCCATCCCAAATAGAACCACGATGCTCTCCTCCAAAAAAAGGAAGCCAATCTGGTGGTCTCCTGCCATAAACAAACTTTACAACAAAAGAAAGAAACTGTTGCAGAAAAGAGAAAAATCCCAGGATGCAAAAAACTCCCTTACCAGCCTCAGTAAGAAGCTGAGATCCCTCATAAAATACTCCAAAGCTAGTTACGAAAATAAATTTGCCAAAGATTCTAAAGACAACCACAAGGCATTCTATAACTATGTCAAGAATCTAAATGGCAATGCTCAGATCTGCTCTGAGCTACAACAGAATGGCATTAAATATACTGATTCCAAGGATATTGCCAATATCCTGGCAGATCGATTCAATGCTAACTTTACCCCCCCCCTCACCCCCTAAATGGCCCATCTTAATATGGAAGATTGCCAAATTCTGGTAATAATGGCCACACAGGTAAAAAATGCACTCACCAAAGTTAAGAATACAGCATCCATGGGACCAGATGACATCCCGGGCTGTGTACTACATGAACTACAAAATGAACTGGCACCTCACCTAAGTGTCATGTTTAATCATACCCTCACCTCAGGCTTTGTGCCCACTGAGTGGTGCATAGTTACAGTTATCCCACTCCACAAGGGGGGATCCACCTTGGATCCTGGGAACTACTGCTCCATCAGTCTGACAAGCCTGATCTGCAAGGCCATGGAATGTATTATCATGGAACTTATAAACAAAGACATTGACAACCTTCAAACACTGGACCCCACCCAGTTTGGGTTTGTGAAGGGCCGATCTTGTCTCCTGAACCTGACTGACTTTTTCAAATCAGTCTCCAGAACCGTGGACGAGAATAAGGCAGTCCACACAGCCTATCTGGGCCTTGCCAAGGCCTTTGACACCATTCCTCGCTCTGGAATCATAGATAAACTTACTAAGCTGGGCATTAATCCCTACATCACTCAATGGGTTGCCAACTGGCTTACTGACCGAACCCACACTGTAAAAGTAGCTGACACCAAATCCAACTCCAGACAAGTGACAAGTGGAGTACTGCAGGGTTCAGTCCTGGGACCGCTCTTGTTTGGCATCTACTTCTCTGAAGTACAGGCCAACACTAAAGTTCTCTGGCTAACAAAGTTCGCAGATGACTGCAATATGGGAGCCATTATTGAATCCCCAAATGATGTGGATACTCTACAAAAGTGCCTTACAGAAACAGATGCTTGGTGCCAGAGCCATGGGCTCAAGCTCAATGCCAAGAAATGTATAGTTATCCCCTTTGGGAGAAAACATGTACCTGTGAATTACTACATAGGTGGCAGTACACCAAACACCGAAAGTGTGATAAGACACTTAGGGACACAAGTGGACAGTGGTCTCACCTTCGATAACCACATTGCCACAACAGTCAGGAAACCAGGAGGTCATTGTCCCACTGTACTCATCCCTCATTAGACCCATTATATAATACAATGCCTCATTTGGTATGTACCTTTCAAGACATCTGCAACAACTGGAAAGGCCACAGAAGTACCTCACTAAAAGAATCACTGGCCTAAAGCAGATGCCCTATGCTGACTGCCTTAAAAAACTCCAGCTATACTATGTCACATATCGTCTACTCAGAGGCGATCCCTGCTTAACGTACAAGGCCATGTCAAACCCAGACCTGTTGGACATGCTACACTTAAAGAAATCCCAATCCCTCAGAGCCACATGCTCCAAGGATCTAAACCTTGTCATCACAATAAACAAAACATGCTGGAGGGATAGGTTCCTGACCCAGAGACTCCCCAGACTCTAGAATAGACTGCCCATACATGTCAAGCAGAGCACCTCTTTGGCCCTCTTCAAAAGGAACATTGACGACTGGATGGGAGAAAGGAAATTCACCCCGGGGATCACGTCAGTCGCCCTGATAGACAGGGGTCCAGGGAAGTAAATAGTGTGGGAAGAAATAGCCAGGGAATTGTTATGGCTAGGCTTGTATAGGCCCTAGGGCCAATAGCCTAGTACCAACCTATGAACCTATGAACCTTTCACAGAGGAGATCCCTTAATCTATCGCAGATGCCAAGTGTTAAATGCTTGTAAGTTATCTAACTGTTTCCAGGGGGATCCCCCAGTCAACTGGAGATGACGGCATTAAATGTTTGTAAGTTATCTTTTTCAGAGAGACAATCCCTAGTCAACTGCAGATGATGGCATTAAATGTTTATAACTTTCCTAATGTTTCTTGGGGGGGGAGATAATCTAATCTACTTCAGATGAAGACACTAAATGTTTCTAAGTTAGGTAAGTGTTTCAGGGAGGGGTGATCCCCTAGTCTACTGCAGATAATGGGATTAAATGCTTGTAAGTTATCTGTTTTGGGGGGATCCGCTAGTCTGCTGCAGATGATGGCATTAAATGCTTATAAATTATCTAACTGTTTCACTGGGGAGAACCCCTTGTCTAATTCAGATGAGGGCCCTAATTGTTTCTAAGTTAGCTAACTGTTTTTTTTTGGGGGGGGGGGTCACCTGGTCTACTGCAAATGACGGCACTAAATATTCATAAATTATCTAACTATATCAGGGGGTAATCCCCTAGTCTGCTGCAGATGAAGTCAATAGATGTTTGTAAGTTAGCTAACTGTTTCTGGGGGAGATCCCCAAGTCTACTGCTGATGATGGCATTAAAATTTTCTAGGTAATCTAACTCTTTGGGGGGGAGATCCCCTAGTCTATTTCAGATGACAGAATTAAATCTTTGCAAGTTATCTAATTGTTTTAGGGGGAGATCCCTTAGTCTACTGCATATGACAATATTAAATGTTTGTAAGTTATCTCACTGTTTCATGGGGGATCATCTGTTCTACTGCAGATGATGGCAATAAATCTTTATAAGTTATCTAACGGTTTCAGGGTGGAAATCCCCTAGTCTGCTGTAGATGAGAGCACTAAATGTTTCAAAGTTAGAAAACTGTTTCGGTGGGGATCCCAAAGTCGACTGCAGATGACTGCATTAAATGTTTGGAAGTTATCTTTTTCAGGGGAGAGCCCCTAGTCTACTGCAGATAATGACATTAAATGTTTGTAAGTTAGCTAACTGTTTTTTGGGGGATGATATCCCCTAGTCTATTTCAGATGATGAAATTAAATACTTGTAAGTTATCTAAGTCTTTTGGGGGAGACCCCCAAGTGAACTGCAAATGATGGCATTAAATGTTTGTAAGTTATCTAACTCTTTTGGGCGGGAGATCCTTTACTCTGCTTCAGCTGACTGCACTAAATGTTTCTAAGTTAGCTAAGTGATTCAGGGAGGGTTGATCCCCTAGTCTACTGCAGATGACGGCAATTAATGTTTGCAAGTTACCTAACTGTTTTGGGGGGGGGTCCCTTAGTCTACTTTAAATGCTGTCACTAAATGTTTCTAAGTTAGCTAACTGTTTCGGAGGAGGGAAAACCCCTAGTCTACTGTTTGTAAGTTATCTAACTGTTTTTGTGGGGCTCACCTAGTCTTCTGCAGATGAAGGCAATAGATGTTTGTAAGTTAGATAACTGTTTCTAGGGGAGATCTCCTACTCTACTGCAGATGACAGTATTAAATGCTTGTAAGTTATCTAACTGTTTCTAGGGGGACCCCTAGTTGACTGCAGATGACGGCATTAAATATTTGTAAGTTATCTTTTTCAGGTGAGAGATCCCATTGTCTACTGCTGATGATGGCATTAAATGTTTGTAATTTAGCTGTTTCTGGGGGGATCCCCTAGTCTACTTCAGATTATGGCATTAAATATTTGTAAATTATCTAACTCTTTTTGGGGAGATACCCTAGTCTACTGCAGATGAAGGCATTAAATATTTGTATGCTATCTAACTGTTTTGTTTTAGGTGGGAGATCCTTTATTCTACTTCAGGTGACTGCACTAAATGTTTCTAAGTTAGCTAAGTTTTTCAGAGAGGAGTGATCCCCTGATCTACTGCAGATGATGGCATTAAAGGTTTGTAAGTTTCTACCTGTTTCGGGGGGAGATCCCTAGCCTATTGCAGATGATGATATTAAATGCTTGTAAGTTATCCAACAGTTTCAGGGGGAGATCCCCTAGTCTACTGCAGATAAAGGCAATAAATGTTTGTAAGTTATCTAACTGGTTTGAGGGAGAGATCCCCTAATCTACTGCAGATCATGGCATTAAAGGTTTGCAAGTTATCTAACTGTTTCGGGTGGAAAATTCCCTAGTCTACTGCAGATGATGGCACTAAACGTTTGTAAGTTATCTATTTCGAGGGTGGGATCCCCTACCCTACTGCAGATGAAGGCAATAAATGTTTGTAAGTTAGCTAACTGTTTCTAGGGGAGATACCCTACTCTGCTGTAAATGACGTCATTAAATGTTTATAAGTTTCAGGGGGAGATCCCTTCATCTACTTCAGATGACGGCACTAAATGTTTCTTAGTTAGCTAACTGTTTCAGGGGGAGATCCCCTAGTCAACAGCAGATGATGACATTAAATGTTAGTAAATACTGTTTCTGGGGGGGGGGGATCCCCTAGTCTGCTGCACATGACGGCATTAAATATTTGTAAGTTATCTAACTGTTTAAGGGGGGAGATCCCCTAGTCTACTACAGATGATGGCATTAAATGTCTCTAAGTGATCTAAATGTGGAGGGATCCCCTAGTCTACTTCAGATGACGGCATTAAATCTTTGTAAGCTATCTAACTGTCGTGGGGGGAGATCACTTAGTCTACTGCAGATGACAGAGTTAAATGCTTGTAAGTTATCTAACTTTTGTGGAGGGACATGTCCTAGTCTACTGCAGATGATGACATTAAATGTTTGTAAGTTATCTAATGGTTTCAGGGAGGAAATCCCCTAGTATTTTGCAGATGACAGCACTAAATGTTTCAGATTTAGTAAACTATTTCGGTGGGATCCCCTAGTCGACTGCAGACGATGTCATTAAATGTTTGGAAGTTATCTTTTTCAGGGGGGAGATCCTCTAGTCTACTGCAGATGATGGCATTACATGTTTGTAAGTTATCTAACTGTTTAAGGGGGAAGCTCCTAATCTACTGCATATGAAGGCAATAAATGTTTGTAAGTTAGCTAACTGTTTCTGTGAGAGATCCCCTAGTCTACTGCAGATGATGACTTTAAATGTCTCTAAGTTATCTAACTGTTTGGGGGGAGATCCCCTAGTCTTCTTCAGATGACGGCATTAAATGTTTGCAAGTTCTCTAACTGTTTTGGGGGGGGGATCCCATAGTCTACTGCAGATGATGACTTTAAATGTCTCTAAGTTATCTAACTGTTTGGGGGGAGATCCCCTAGTCTTCTTCAGATGATGGCATTAAATGTTTGCAAGTTATCTAACTGTTTCAAGGGGGAAATCCCCTAGTATTCTGCAGATGACAGCAGTAAATGTTTCAAAGTTAGTAAACTCTTTCAGTGGGATACCCTAGTCGACTGCAGATGATGGCATTAAATGTTTGTAAGTTAGCTAACTGTTTCTGGGGGGAGATCCCCTAGTCAACTGCAGATAATGGCATTAGATGTTTGGAAGTTATCTTTTTCAGGGGTGATATGCCCTAGTCTACTCCAGATGAAGGCATAAAATGTTTGGAAGTTATCTGTTTTGGGTGGGAGATCCTTTAGTCTACTTCAGCTAACTACACTAATTGGTTCTAAGTTAGCTACGTTTTTCAGGGAGGGGTGATCCCCTGGTCTACTGCAGATGATGGCATTAAAGGTTTATAAGTTATCTACCTGTTTCGGGGGGATCCCTAGCCTATTGCAGATTATCATATTAAATGCTTTTAAGTTATCCAACAGTTTCAGGGGGAGATCCCCTAATCTACTCCAGATGAAGGCAATAAATGTTTGTGAGTTACCTAGCTGTTTGGAGGGGGGTGATCCCCTAGTCTACTACAAGCAACGACACTAAATATTCATAAATTATCTAACTATATCAGTGGGTGATCCCTTAGTCTACTGCAGATGAAGGTAATAAATGTAAGTTATCTAAATGGTTTGGGGAAGATCCCCTAATCTAATGCAGATCACTGCATTAAAGGTTTGTAAGTTATCTAACTGTTTCAGGCAGAAAAATCCGCTAGCCTACTGCAGATGAAGGCATTAAATGTTTGCAAGTTATCTAATAGTTTCCTACCCTACTGTAGATGAAGGCAATAAATATTTGTACGGTAGCTAACTGTTTCTTGGGGAGATCCCCTAGTCTACTGCAGATGATGGCATTAAAAGTTTGTAAGTTATCTAACTCTTTTGGGGGAGATCCCTTAGTGTACTACAGATGACGGCATTAAATGTTTGTAAGTTATATAACTGTTTTGGGTGGGAGATCCTTTAGTCTACTTCAGCTGACTGCACTGAATGTTTGTAATTTAGGCAAATATTTTGGGGAGGGGTGATCCCCTAGTCTACTGCAGGTGATAGCATTGAATATTTGTAAGTTACTGTTTCAAGGGGTGATCCCATAGTCTACTGCAGATGACAGCATTAAGTGTTTGTAAGTTATTTAACTGTTTCAGGGGGAAGTGGCCCTAGTCTACTATAGATGATGGCATTAAATGCTTATAAGTTATCTAACTGTTTCGTTGGGGAGAACCCCTAGTCTAATTCAGATGAGGGCACTAATTGTTTCTAAGTTAGCTAAGTGTTTTCAGGGAAGCGATCCCCTAGTCTACTGCAAAGGATGGCACTAAATATTCATAAATTATCTAACTATATCAGAAGGTGAAATTATCTAACTATATCAGAAGGTGATCCCCTAGTCTACTGCAAATGAAAACAATAAATGGTTTTAAGTTATCTAACTGGTTTTGGGGGAGATCCCCTAATCTACTGCAGATCACTGCATTGTAAGTTGTCTAACTGTTTCAGGACAGAGATCCCTAGTCTACTGCAGATGAAGGCCATACATGTTTGTAAGTTAGCTAACTGTTTCTATGTGAGATCTTCTACTCTACTGTGGATGACGGCATTAAATCTCTATAAGTAATCTCACTGTTTTTGGGGGGGATAACCTAGTTTACTGCAGATGACGGCATTAAATGTTTGTAAGTTATCTAATTGTTTCTTGGGGAGATCCCCTAGTCTGCTGTAGATGATGGCATTAAATGTTTCTAAGTTATCTAACTCTTTCAGGGGGAGATCCCCAAGTCTACAGCAGATGATGGTATTAAATCTTAGTAAATACTGTTTCTGGGAGGGGAGATCCCCTAGTCTACTGCAGATGACAGCATTAAATGCTTGTACATTACCTAATTGTTTTGAGGGAGATCCCCAAGTCTAATTCAGATGACGACACTAAAGTTCCTAATTTAGCTACTACAGATGACGGCATTAAATATTTGTAAGTTATCTAACTGTTTTGGGGGAAGATCCATAGTCTACTTTAGATGACGGCTCTAAATGTTTCTAAATTAGCTAATTGCTTCGAGGGGTATCCCCTAGTCTACTGCAGATGATGACATTAAATGTTTTCAAGTTACCTAACTCATCTACTGCAGATGATGGCATTAAATGTTTCTAAGTTATCTGTTTCGGGGGGGGGGGGGTGAATCCCCTAGTCTACTGCAGATGATGGCACTAAATGTTTGTAAGTTAGCTAACTGTTTTGGGGGAGGGAGATCCCCTAGTCTACTGCAGAAGATGGTCTTAAATGTTTCTAATTTATCTAACTGCTTCTGGGGGAGGGAGATCCCTCATCCTACTGCAGATGAAGGCAGTAAATCTTTGCAAGTTAGCTAAATGTTTCTGGGGGCAGATACCCTAGTCTACTACAGATAACAGCATTAAATGTTTGTACGTTATCTAACTGCTTCCGGGCGGAGACCCCCTAGTCTACTACAGATGACAGCATTAAATGTTTGTACGTTATCTAACTGTTTCCGGGGGGAGATCCCCTAGTCTATTGCAGATGACAGCATTAAATGTTTGTAAGTTATCTAACTGCTTCGGGGGGAGATCCGCTAATCTACTTCAGCTGACGGCACTAAATGTTTCTAAGGTAGCTAGCTGTTTCTGGGGGGAGATCCCCTAGTCTATTGCAGATGACAGCATTAAATGTTTGTAAGTTACCTAACTGTTTCGGGGGGGGGGGGGATCCTAGTGTACTACAAATGACGGCATTCAGTGTTTGTAAGTTATCTAACTGTTTTAGGGGGGATCACCTAGTCCACTACAGATGACATCATTAAGTGTTTGTAAGTTATTTAACAGTTACGGCTGGGAGAAATCCCGTAGTTTAATTCAGATGATGCCACTAACTGCTCCTAAGTTAGCTAACTGTGTCATGGGGGATGATCCCCTAGTCTGCTGCAGATGACGATATTAAATATTTGTAAGTTTATCTGTTTTGGGGGGAGATCCCCTAGTCTCCTTTTACTGTGAGATCTCCTAGCCTACTGCAGGAGACATCATTACATGCTTGTAAGTTATCTAACTGTTTCAGGGGGGATTCCCTAGTCTACTGCAGATGACAGCATTAAATGTTTGTAAGTTAGCTGTTTCACAGAGAGATCCGCTAATCTACTTCAGCAGACTGCACTAAATGTTTCTAAGTTAGCTAACTGTTTCGGGGGAGGGAGGATCCCCTAGTATACTGCAGATGACTGCATTAAATGTCTGTATGTTATCTATCTGTTTCAGGGAGAGATCCTCTAGTCTACTACAGATGAAGGCATTAAATGTTTGTAAATAGTCTGTTTCTGGGGGAGATCCCTTAGCATATTACAGATGAATGCACTAAATGTTTGTAAGTCATCTAACTATTTCGGGGCGGGGTACCCTAGTCAACTTCAGATGGCAGTACTAAATGTTCCTACATTAGCCAACATTTTTTGGGGGGAGGAAATCTCCTAGTGTACTGCAGATGACAGCATTAAATGCTTGCAAGTTATCTATTTTTCAGGGGGAGATCCTGTAGTCTACTTCAGATAATGGCACTAAATGTTTCTAAATTAGCTAAATTTTTTTGGGGGGAGATCCCCTAATCTACTGTAGAAGACGACATTAAATATCTGCATGTTATCTAACTGTTTTGGGAGGATCCTCTAGTCTAAGTTAGTTGATGGCACTAAATGTTCCTATGTTAATAACCTGTTTTGGGGGGGGGAGATACCCTAGTCTACAGCAGATGACAGCATTAAATGTTTGTTTGTTATCCAACTGTTTCGGGGGGAGATCCCCTAGTCTCCTTCAGATGACGATACTAAATGTTTCTTAGTCAACTATCAGTTCTGGGGGGATCCCCTAGTCTACAGCAGATGATGGCATAAAATGTTAGTAAATTCTGTTTCTGGGGGGGAGATCCCCTAGTCTACTGCAGATGATGGCATTAAATGTTTGCACATTACCTAACTGTTTCGGGGGGGGACCCCTTAGTTTAATTCAGATGACGACACTAAAGTCCTAAGTTAGCTAACTGTTTCATGGAGGTGATTCCCTAGTCTACTGCAGATGACAGCATTAAATATTTGTAAGATATCTGTTTCAGGGGGATCCCCTAGTCCACTACAGGTGATGGCATTAAATATTTTTAAGTTGTCTAACTGTTTCAGGGGGAGATCCATAGACTACTTCAGATGACGGCTCTAAATGTTTCTAAATTAGCTATTTGTTTTGGGGGGGATCCCACAGTATACTACAGATGCTGACATTAAATGTTTCTAAGTTAACTAACTCTCTGGAGGGGGAGATCCCCTATTCTACTGCAGATGATGACATTAAATGTTTCTAAGATATCTAACTGTTTCTGGGGGAGATGCCCTAGTCTACTTCAGATGATGGCACTAAATGTTTGTATGTTAGCTAACTGTTTTGGGGGGGTGGAAGATCCCCTAGTCTACTGCAGAAGATGGTATTAAATGTTTCTAAGTTATCTGTTTCAGGGGGGCACTCCACCACTCTACTGCAGATGACAACATTAACTGTTTCTAAGTTATCTAACTGCTTCAGGGGGGTAGATCCCTTATCCAACTGCAGATGAAGCCAATAAATCTTTGCAAGTTAGATAAATGTTTCAGGGGGCAGATACCCTAGTCTACTGCAGATTATGGCATTAAATGTTTGGTCGTTATCTATTTCTGGGAGGAGATCCCCTAGTCTATTACAGATGGCAGCATTAAATGTTAGTAAGTTATCTGTTTCGGGGGGGGGTGATCCCCTAGTGTACTACAGATGACGACATTCAGTGTTTGTAAGTTATCTAACTGTTTTAGGGGGGATCACCTAGTCCACTGCAGATGATAGCATTAAATGTTTATAAGTTATCTAACTGTTTCGGGTGGGAGAGATCCTGTAGTTTAATTCAGATGATGGCACTAACTGCTCCTAAGTTAGCTAACTGTGTCATGGGGGGGTGATCCCCTAGTCTACTGCAGATGACGGCATTAAATATTTGTAAGTTATCTAACTGTTTCAGGTGGGAGAGATTCCGTAGTTTAATTCAGATGATGGCACTAACTGCTCCTAAGTTAGCTAACTGTGTCATGGGGGGGTGATCCCATAGTCTACTGCAGATGACGGCATTAAATGTTTGTACCTCATCTTTTTTAGGGGGAGGGAGAGCCCCTAGTCTCCTTCAGATGATAGCTTTAAATGTTTCTTAAGTTATCTAACTGTTACTGGGAGGAGATCTCCTAGGCTACTGCAGGAGAGAGCATTAAATGGTCGTAAGTTATCTGTTTCGGGGGGGGGAGTCCTCTATTCTAAAGCAGATGACTGAATTAAATGCTTGTATGTTATTTAACTGGTTCTGGGGGAGCTCCTCTAGTCCACTATACATGACGGCACTAAAGATTTCTAAGTTAGCTAATTGATTCAGTGGGAATACCTAGTCTACTGCCGATGGTGGCATTAAATGTTTGTAAGTTATCTTTTTTCTGGGAGAGATCCCCTACTCTCCTTCAGATTATGGCATTAAATGCTGGTAAGATGGGGGGGGGTGAGATCCAATTGTCAATTTTAGATGACAGCACTAAATGTTCTTAAGTTAGCCAACTTTTTTGGAGGGAGGGGATCCCCTAGTGTCCTGTGGATGATCACATTAAATGTTTGCAAGTTAGCTAACTGTTTCGGGAGGGACAGATCCATAATCTACTTCAGATGATGGCTCTAAATGTTTCTAAGTTAGATAATTGTTTCAGGGGGGAGATCCCCTAGTCTACTTCAGAAGACAGTATTAACTGTTTCTAAGTTATCTGTTTCGGGGGGGGGGTGATCCAATAGTCTACTGCAGATGATGACATTAAATGTTTCTAAGTTATCTAACTGTTTCAGGGGTTAGAGACCTTAGCCTACTGCAGATGAAGGTAATAAATGTTTGTAAGCTATCTGTTTCACGGGGATCCCCTAGTCTACTACAGATGATGGCATTAAATGTTTACAAGTTATCTAACTTTTCCAGAGGGGGAATCACCTAGTCTACTGCAGATGACGATATTAAATGTTTGTAATTTATACAACTGTTCCTAGGGGGCATCCCCTAGTCTATGCAGATGAAGGCATTAAATGTTTCTAAGTTAACTATTTCAGGGCTGACATCCCTTAGTCTACTTCAGATGATTGCAATAAATATTCCTAAGTTAGTCAACTGTTTTTTTTGGGGGGTGAAGATCCTCTAGTCTACTGCAGATTATGGCATTCAATGTTTGTAAGTTATCTAACTGTTTCTGGGGGAGATTCCCTAGTCTACTGCAGATAAAGGCGATAAATGTCTTTAAGTCAGGTAAATGTTTCTGGGGGAGATCCCCTAGTCTTCTCTAGATGACAGCATTAAATGACTGTAAGTTATCTAACTGTTTCAAGTGGGAGAGATCCCATAGTCTAATTCAGAAGATTTCACTAAATGCTAACTGTTTTGGGGGGGATCCTCTAGTCTACTGCAGATGATGACATTAAATGTTTGTAAGTCATCTAACTGTTTCAGGGAGCATCCCCTAGTCTACTATAGATGACGGAATTCAATGATTGTAAGTTATCTAACTGTTTCAGGGAGGGAGATACCCTAGTCTACTGCAGATGAAGGCAATAAACAGTTGTAAGTTATCTAACTGTTTCAGGGGGGATCCCCTGGTCTACTGCAGATAACGGCATTAAATGTTTGCAAGTCAGCTAACTGTTTCATAGGGAGATCCCCTAGTCTACTGATGGCATTAAATGTTTGTAAGTTATCTAACTGTTTCGGGGGGCGATCCTCTAATCTACTTCAGATGACTACACTAAATGTTTCTAAGTTGGATAGCTGTTTTGGAGATGGGGGAATCCCCTAGTCTACTGCAGATGACTGCATTAAATGTCAGTAAGTTATCTATCTGTTTCTGGGGGAGATCTCGTAGTCTACTACAGATGAAGGCATTAAATATTTGCACATTATCTAGCTGTTTAAGTGGGGAGGAAATACCCTTGTCTACTTCATATGACGGCACTAAATGTTTCTAAGTTAGCTAACTGTTTCTGGGCTAGATCCTCTAGTGTACTTTAGATGATGGCATTAAATGTTTGTAAATAATCTAACTGTTTCTGGGGGAGATCCCTTAGCATATTACAGATGAATGCACTGAATGTTTGTAAGTTATCTATTTTGCTGGGGGGATCCGCTAATCAGCTTCAGATAGAAGCACTAAATGTTCCTATATTAGCCAACTTTTTGGGGGGAGGAAATCCCCTAGTGTACTGTAGATGACAGCATTAAATGTTTGCATGTTATCTAACTATTTTGGGGAGATATCCTGTAGTCTCCTTCAGATAATGGCACTAAATGTTTCTAAATTAGCTAACTTTTTTGATCCCCTAGTCTACTGTAGATGACGAAATTAAATATCTGTACATTATCTAACTGTTTCATGGGGGGGTCCTTTAGTCTAATTCAGATGATGGTACTAAATGTTCCTAAGTTAGCCACCTCTATCGGGGGGGGGGGATCCCTTAGCCTACTGCAGATGATGGTATTAAATGTTTGTAAGTTATCTAACTGCTTCGGGGGGGATCCCCTAGTCTACTACAGATGATGACATTAAATGTTTGTAAATTATCTGTTTCAAGGGGAAGATCCCCCTAGTCTACTGAAGGTGACAGCATTAAATGCTTGTAAGTTATCTAACTGTTTTTGGGGGAGGAGATCCCTTAGTCTACTGCAGATGATGATATTAAATGTTTGTAAGTTATCTAACTGTTCCGAGTGGGGGTTCCCCTAGTCTACTGCAGATGATGGCATTAAATGTTTATAGGTTATCTAAGCATTCTGGGGAGACCCTAGTCTACCACATTCAATGTTTGTAAGTTATCTAACTATTTTGGTAGGGGAGATCTGCTAGTCAACTTCAGATGATGGCAGTAAATCTTTCTAAATTATCTAATTGTTTTGGGGGGTGATCCCCAAGTCTACTGCAAATGATGACATTAAATGTTTGTACGTTGTCTAACTGTTTCAAGGGGGGGATCACCTAGTCCACTGTAGATGACAGCATTAAATGTTTGTAAGTTAGCAAACTGTTTCAGGGGGAGATCCAGTAGTCTACTGCAGATGACAGCATTAAATGCTGGTAAATTATCTACTTCTGGGGGGAGATCCACTAGTGTATGTCAGATGACGGCACTACATTTTCCCTAAGTTAGCCAACTATTTTGGGGGCAGATCCCCTAGTCTCCTTCAGATGATGGCATTAAATATTTGTAAGTTATCTGTTTTGGGGAGGAGGGCAATCCTCTAGTCTTCCGCAGATGACAGCACTAAATGTTTCTAAGTTATGTAACTGTTTAGGGGGAGATCCCCTAGTCTACTGCAGATTATGGTATTAAATGTTTGTAAGTTATCTAACTCTTCCAGGGGGGATCCCCAAGTCTACTGCAGATGAAGGTAATAAATGTTTAAAAGTTAGGTAACTGTTTCTGGGTGAGATCCCCTAGTTTGTTGTAGATGACAGCATTAAATGTTTGTAAATTAGCTAACTGTTCGAGGGGGTGATCCTCTAGTCTACTGCAGATGACATTAAATATTTGTAAGTTATTTAACTGCTTCTACTATATATGAAGGCAATAAATGGTTGTAAGTTTGCTAACTGTTTCAGGGGGGTGATCCCCTAGTCTACTGCAGATGATTACGTTAAATGTCTGTAAGTCATCTGTTTGTTTCAAGGGGGGATCCCCTAGTCTACTGAAGATGACAACATTAAATGTCTGTACGTCATCTATCTGTTTCAAGGGGGCATCCCCTAGTCTACTGAAGATGACAACAATAAATGTTTGTAAGTTATCTAACTGTTTCAGGGGGTGATCCCCTAGTCTACTGCAAATGATGGCAATAAATGTTTGTAAGTTAGCTATTTCTGGAGTATGTTCCCAAGTCTACTGTTGATGATGGCATCACATTTTGGTAAGTTATCTAACTGTTTCAGGGGTGAGATCCCCTAGGCTACTTCAGATGATGGCACTACATGTTTGTAAGCTAGCTAACTGTTTCGGGGGGGGGGGGGTCCCCTAGTCTCCTGCAGATGACAGCATTAAATCTTTGTACGTTATCACTGTTTCAGAGTGCGATCCCCTAGTCTACTGCAGATGATGACATTAAATGTCTGTAAGTCATCTGCCTGTTTCAAGGGGGGAATCCCCTTGTCTACTGCAGATGATGGCAATAAATGTTTGTACGTTATCTAACTGTTTCGGGGGGGTGATCCTCCTAGTCTACTGCAGATGATGGCAATAAATGTTTGTAAGTTAGCTATTTCTGGGGTATCTTCCCAGGTCTATTGTTAATGATGATATCACATGTTGGTAAGTTATCTAACTGTTTCAGGGGTGAGATCCCCTAGGCTACTTCAGATGATGGCACTACATGTTTGTAAGCTAGCTAACTGTTTCGGGGGGGGGGGTCCCCTAGTCTCCTGCAGATGACAGCATTAAATCTTTGTATGTTATCACTGTTTCAGAGGGCGATCCCCTAGTCTACTGCAGATTATGGCATTAAATGTTTGTACGTTAGCTAACTTTTTCAAGGAGGGATCGCCTAGTCTACTGAATATGATGGCATTAAATGTTTATAAGTTATTTAACTGTTTTGGTGGGGATCCCCTAGTCTTCTGAAGATGACAGCATTATATGTTTCTCAGTTATCTAACTCTTTCTGGGGGGGGGGTGATGCCCAAGTCTACTGCAAATGATAGCATTAAATGTTTGCAAGTTTTCTAACTGTTTCGGGGGAGATCCCCTAGTCTAATTCAGATGATGACACTAAATGTTCCTAAGTTATGAAACTTTCAGGGGAGAGATCCCCTAGTCTACTGCAGATGACAGCAATAAATGTTTGTAAGTTATCTAACTGTTTCAGGGTGGTGATCCCCTAGTCTTCTATACATGACGGCATTAAATGTTGATAAGTTGTCTAACTGTGCTAATCCCCTTGTCTCCTGAAAATGATGTCACTTTTCACACTGCTGACTCTCACCTGGAAGGAAACAAATGGGCTATAGTGCTTTTGAAGTTAGCAAAATGAATAAGTCAGTAGGGTAGACTGGGATAGAGGATGGTCAGTCATGGGTATGGGAGCATAAGCCCCCCCCCACCCAAAACAATGGCTATATGGCTATTGTAGGAACATAAGAAACATGCAGTGTATCTTAACTCCCAAAATCTTGAATACATTTTCTATACAAACCTGTGTAATTTTTAAGTTTATCCTCTTTAAGCCTTCTTAATCCATAATCACTTGTAGAAAATGTGAACATTTAAGACTTGTTTGCTGACAAAAATATCAGTTTTAATTACACGCCACTGGTAGCTATGCCACATAGTAGAGATTGCCAAGAACATGAAGAATAGAATGCATATGAAAAGAAATAAAAAATGAAAATGCTCTCTGCTGCTCATTTGCCTGCTTTCAAGCAGAACTACTAGATTCTTTTATATTGCCTTGACTAAGCTTAAAAGTGTTAAATCATTCATTATAGCACCAGTGTTCTGAGCACTAGCCTGTTTTCTAAATGATAGTGAAGTATGAAATCTTTCTTCCACCGTGTTTGACTTCATTATTGTTTGTATGGTTCAATAAAGCTAGCTATGAAAACAGAATTGCAACATAGTAAAGACAACCACAAGACCTTCTATAGTTATGTAAAGAATTTCCACGGCAATACCCAGATTTGCTCGGAGCTGTTGCACAATGGCACCTCCTATACTGAGCCAGTAGATATTGCCAATATACTGGCTGACAGATTCAGTGCCAGCTTTACCCCTCTCTCCCCCACCAAAGGACCAATCACAATACCAGTAGATTGCCAGGTACCCAGTATTACTGCTGCACAGGTTAAAACAGCACTGTCCAAGGCCAAGAATACAGCTTCTATGGGACCTGACAATATCCCTGGCTGTGTTCTACATGAACTACAGAGTGAACTAGCACCTCACCTGTGTGCCCTGTTCAATCACAGCCTCACCTCAGGGTTTGTCCCTACTAAATGGCACACTGCTACAGTCATCCCTCTCCACAAAGGAGAACGTGGGAACTATCGCCTCATTAGCCTGACAAGTCTGATATGCAAAGCTGTGGAACGCACCATCACCGACCTAATAAACAAAGATATCGGGAACCTCCAAACTCTGGATCTCATACAGTTTGGTTTTGTGAAGGGTAGATCATGCCTGCTCAATGTGGTTGACTTCTTTGAGTCAGTCACCAGAGCTGTGGATGAAGGCAAGGTGGTTCATACAGCCTACCTTGATCTGATCAGGGTCTTTGATACCATTCCCCACTCAGGAATCATAGAAAAACTCAGTAAGCTAGGCATCAACCCCTATATCACTAGGTGGGTTGCAAACTGGCTCACAGATAGAACCCACAGTGTGAAAGTACCTGACTCCAAGTCAGACTGTCAACCAGTCACGCGTGGAGTCCCACAGGGTTCGGTCATGGGTCCTCTCCTGTTTGGTATCTACTTCACTGAAGTTCAGGCCAACACGAAGGGACTCTGGCTGACAATGTTTGCAGATGATTGCAAGTTGGGAGCCATAATTAACTCCTCAAGTGATGCTGACATCCTACAAAAAGGCCTCACTGAGACCAATGGCTGGTGTCAGAACCATGGCCTTAAGCTCAATGCCAAAAATGTGTCATCACCCCCTTTGGGAAAAATCCGGTTCCCATGAATTACCACATTGATGGTAGTCCACTGAACACCGAAGATGTCATAAGAGATCTGGGAACACAGGTTGACAGCAACCTCTCTTTTGACCACCACATTGCCACTGTGGTCAGAAAGTCCTTCTATGTGGCACATCTCATTACTAAGGGTTTTGCATCCAGGAAGAAAGAGGTCATTGTCTCCCTCTACTCTTCCCTCATTAAGCCAGTCATCGAGTACAATGCCCCATTTGGCATGTACCTCACTAGACACCTACAACAACTGGAAAGGCCACAAAAATACCTCTCAAAGAGGATCTTAGCCCTTAAACACGTCCCATATGGACAGACTCAAAAAACTCCAACTATTCTCTGTCTCATATCGCCTACTTTGAGGTGATCTCTGCGTGACTTACAAAGCCATGTCTGACCCAGCTCTGTTAGAAATGCTACATCTAAAGAAATCACAATCCCTCCACACTACATGCTCCAGAGACCTCAACCTCATTACCACAATAACAGAACAAGCTGGAAGGACAGGTGCATAACCCAGAGAATGTCCATGCTATAGAATAGACTTCACATACATGTCAAGCAGAGCGCCTCAATGACCCTCTTCAAGAGAAATTTTGATGAGTGGATGGAAAATAGAAAATTCACCCCAGAGATCACTCTAGTGGCTCTACTCGACAAAGGCACTGAGAACTAAGGTCGGGTGGCACGATGCCAGGGTAATCCTATGGGCTAGGCTTGTAAAGGCTCCAGGGCCATTAGCCTAGTACACATCTATGAACCTATGAAATATTTAAAGGTCAAATGTGACTCTGAACTAGAATGAACTTTGCTTTCAGTTAGTGTGCTAGTAATGTGGGAGAGGACCGGACTGAGACAAGAGCAGCATTTGTGACTTCTTCTTGACACACTTTGTTAGTCAATTTTTTTTGGAAATGTGTGCTGGAGATATTTGCTGAGACAAGCACTGCTTATGAATAAAAAATAGATGCACAGCAACTATAGCAGTAGTACTGATATTTGAATACTGAAGACCTAAACATTTTGCAGTTTAAAACAACACTGGGGCAGATTAATATGCAAGACTGAGCATAAAATGGTGGAAATCAATAAATAATATTTCATAAATTAGTAAAAGTAAAACAGAAGTAGAACCACTATTCAGAAGGAGATTCTAGAATTTATTTATTATTTTCTTAACTGGGTAAGTGATTTGGTTCAAAGATCTATTTCAGCAACAAAGCCCAAATAAGAACAAATAAAAATAAGGTTAAGATGTTTGCAGTGCATATACAAAGACTATACAAAATACATGCAACAATTATACTCTGTAAATCCAGAAATACAATCAGCCTATGCTGCAATTTTTTGATTACCAGATATGAGTTGACTGTGAACGGATAAACAATTAAGTCAGTGTGTATATGTTGGCATAAACCACTATATCAATACGAAGGGCATTCTGTATATTAAAAACTAACACTATAACAGCTTTTCAATCATAGCCTAACCACAGGCTTTGTTCCTGCAGAAAGAACAGCAACAGTTATTCCTGTCCATAAAGGTGGCCTAGCAACAGGCCTGGGAAATTATAGACCCATAAGCCTGACCAGCCTCATCTGTAAGGCCATGAAATGTATCATTATGGACCTAATAAATAAAACTATAGGTGACCTCCAAACTCTGGATCATACCCAATTTGTCTTTGTGAAGGGCAGATTCTGCCTGTAAAATCTGGTGAATATCTTTGGAAATGTGACGAAGGCCATTGATGAGGGCAAATCTGTGCACAATGCATACCTCGACCTGGCAAAGGCTTTTGACACAATCCCACATTCAGGCATTACCAATAAACTTAAAAAACTGTAAACCCCTTCTTTGTAAGATGGATTGCCAACTGGCTCACAAACCAGACAAAAACACCACAGTTGAGCAAAAAAACCTTTATATAAAACAAAGCTTTCAGGTTAAACACCCTTTCTCAATGTTACAAACAGGTCTATTTTAAAAGCAGTTTATATAAGAGTCTAACACAAATACATGACAAGCAGCCCAAAAGTCATATGATCAAAACATTTTAAACAGAATCATGTATATGCACACATACAAATAAAAATCTCTAAAACATGCTTACTTATAAAATAATATAACAAATTGCAAAAAACTTTTTTTCAAAAAATGTTTTGAAATGTAACATTTTAATTTTATACGCTGTATCTTAGTCAATATAGGCTTCAAAGAAGCAGCACTATTAAGATCTGGTGGAACATCCGCTGTTAATCTGATAATCTATTCAAACTCCCTTATTTCCAAGGTATTACCAATATCTCCACCCCTATCTGATACCTGAACACTATCAATTAACCCTAAATTTAAAATTATGATTTGACCCACATGCATTTATGTGTTTATATAGGGCATTATTCTCATTAGCCCTTCTTATCTCCGATTTATGCTCTATTATACGTTCCTTTAACTTTCTAGTCATTTTTCCCACATAAAAGGAGGGACAGGCAATACAGGTGGCGAGATAGACAACATTATTAGTTAAACATGTGGCTGGTACATGAAAAATAAAGATCTTATTTGTCATTGGATGTTTAAAAATATTATTTCCTTGCATATTATTAACATTAATATTATTAGGCATAATGTCGCCACAACAACTGCAATTATAACAAGAGAATGTGCCTTTTCTTACCATGCTATATTGGTTTTGTGTACTTATATTAAAATCCTTATAACATAGTATACTTTTTAATGTCTTCATGTTTCTATATGCAAATTGTGGCTTATTTCCTAAAATTACTCTAACATCTTCCGATGCCATTAATACCATCCAATATTTATTGATGATACCTCTAACTAAACGTGTCATGATATTATAAGAAGTAACATACCTCAATCCACCTTCCCCTAGTGATATGCTATGATTACTACCCATGCATACTTCACCTGATAGAAAAGTAGGTTTATATATAGTGTGTCTATTACTCATTACTTCTGTCATAACTTCAGTTAAAGTATCAATTCCATAACCACTATTTACGAACTCTTCGTATACATCATCTATCTGTTTTAAACAAACCAAATCATCAGTATTTAGTCTACTTATTCTAGCTAATTGTGCCTTGACTACTCCCCTAAACACAAACCAGACACACACTGTCAAAGTGGGTGACTCCACATCAACCAGGAGACCTGTTATCAATGAGGTGCCACAGGGGTCAGTCCTGAGCCCCCTACTGTTTGTTATATACTTCTTAGAAGTTCAGGTCAAACCTAAGGGGTTGTGGCTGACCATATTTGCGAACAACTGCAAACTAGGTGCAATCACTGAATCCTAAAATTATGTCAGTACTCCAGGACGGTCTCACACAGACCAACAACTGGTGTATCATTCATGGTCTCAAACTAAATGCAAAGAAATACAGCATCATTCCATTTGGCACAAACAATGTCCCTTCACACTATCAAATCAACAACAATACCCTAAGTACTCATGAAGTGGTAAGGGACCTGGGATCACAAGCTGACTGAGACTTTAACTTTGACCACCATGTGTCTACTGTAGTAAGGAAAGGTTTCTACGTAGCAGACTTCAATAGTAAATGCATCACCTCAAGAGCAAAAGAAGTTATAACCCGCAATGCTCGTCACTTATCTGGCCCATAATTGAGAATAACGCACCCTTTGGCATGTACCATACTAAGTACCTGCAGCAGTTAGAGAGACCTCAGAGGTTTTTAATAAAGAAGATCAGGGGGCTCCAATATGTGCATTACACAGACCGACTAAGTCCCTGTCTCTGTACTACGTATTATATAGACTTCTTAGGGGAGACTTATACCTGGCCTACAGAGTAATTCAACACCCAAATCTAATGAACTTTCTGCTTATCCATAGAGCTGACCATTCCAGGGACATAAATATGGTCTGCAACATAAATAGGACATGCTGGAAGGACAGCTTTATCTCCCAGCAACTGCTGCATCTTTGGAAAAGGTTACCAATTCACGTGAAACAGAGCACCTCTATGACACTGTTCAAGAGGAACCTGGACAAGTGGATGGGGCACCATAAATTCTTACCAGGGATACAGTCCACAACCCTCCTGGACATGGGCAGTCATCACTTAATGCAATCTTGGGTATTGACTAGCATTTCTATGGTATTACATTGGGATGAAACGGCTAGGTTTAAAATGACCTGTAGGTCAATAGCCCAGTGATCTCCTATGAGCCTATCATCCTATGATCCTATCTTCATCTGTTAAATGTGCCAATGCCTTGTATTGAAATTCTTCAAATATTGCCTTATTTCCAGAGGATCCAGAGCATGGCTCTGGGGTCATTCTTGCCTTACTTGTTACAATGTCTCCACAGCAGCTAGTTCCATCATATTCAAGCTTGATACGTCTGCCTTCAGTCCAGTTTCCTCATGAAGGCTTTGTCAGTAGCTCTCTCTGTGAGACACCAGGGCATGGCATTTAATTTACTAGTTACCCTCGTACAACCCTTGTATTCACTCAGCACTTTCACATTTCTAAATTTCTTCTTGCACGATGCACTGGCCCTTGGAACCACACTTTAAAATTTTCTTTCAGTCACATCTCTTTGCCTTCCATCCTAATGTGTATTGGATCTCTGCAGGGCCTTCTACAGGACAGTGAGAAGTATTTACAACACCTCAGTCTCGGCTTAGATTTCATGTCCATCATGCCTCTAACCATTCAATCTATTTCCCCAATAATACCCACCCTGAAGGGCATTATTGCTTGCTTACTATAACATTGTGCTTCAGAACTCATAGCAGGCTCCTAAAACTGTATTTTCTAGTAAAGTTTGTGCCGTTACCAAGGTGTAGAATTTCTGTGTATAGTGCCCTCCATTTTAGCTTAGGCTTTCTTCCTTGTTATCAGTCATCCTACTTTCCTCAAAACATTATTTGACACTGTAGATCTGATATGATGCTGGATCAACCCTACTTACTATGTACTTTTGAGTCTGTGCAATGTTTTTAACTATTTCATTGTCACACTTGTCTGGCTTTTGTCAGGAAATGAACATGGAGCAGTTAAAATATTTTGCTGCTAGGACTGTTATCTCTAAATTTCTAGCTAGTGAACTACCTATGAATTATCCTACAATATTCAGTCAAGAAGGAATCAGAGGAGATGTATTTAAGTTTAGACATTTTTTTGTCAGTTTTATCTCTTCTGCTTTTCAGGCTGTAACATGCTCATGAATGCCATGATAATAAAAAGAATTGTCCACAAACTAGTCAGTTTTTTTTTTTTTTTACATTTGTTAACCAGGAAAATATGACTGGACACAGGTCCATTTTCAGTGGAGGCCCGGAGAGATAAGCTCCAAAAAACACATATAATACATGGTTATTACACAGAACTTTCAAGGGCATAGCAAAATAAATTTAAAATGGGTGGCGAAAGCCAAACACATTCTGGCTAGGCTTATAAATGCCCTAGGGCAGATAGCCTAGTATGAACCTATGAACCTATGACAGCCTTCATTGCATACACAGAAAGAGATGACACAGACAATGTAAACTAAATTAAGAATTTATACAATAATCAATCGAGGTATAGCATATCAAAAAGAAGCAGTTTTTAGTATTCAGGAGACAGACTGTCTTGTGAATAGCTGAGGTACAGAGGTATTATCTTGTTAAGGGTTAACCTGGTGAGTGGCATGAGCATAGCCAATTATTTTGAAAGTGTTTTTTCAGGTGTTTTTTTAAACTGAGGAGTGGAGATAGTAGAGGCTGTTTGGCTTGGTAGAGTGTTCCATGTTTTGGCAATGGTGCTGGCAAAAAGGGATTTGCCAGCATCATTTCTGTGCTTGATGACTGTTATGATGTTCTGGTTGCTGGATCTAAGGGGTCTAGTGGGGATGTGTGGTCGTATGAGTTGCTGAAGTGCGGGGGTTAGGTTGGGAAAGTAGTAGAGTTTGTGTGCAGTAGATAGTTGAGTGAGTGGTAGCATACGAGGTAGCTCCAAACAGATGAGCTGCTTAAGTGATAGACAGTGATGGGACCTATAAGAGGCTTCGGTAGCAAATTTGGCAGTTTTGTTGTAGCAAGGTTCTATGTTTTTTAGGTCGGATTGACACAGATTGGTTAAGATGGGAGAGGCATATAGGAGGATGGACAGGAGATGGGTCCTTCCAATGGTTGCTTTGGTGATATTAGTCATAAAGTGTTTATTCCTGTAAAGGAGTCCGAGTTTTTTGTTAACTTTCTTGATGGTTTGAGCAACATGGATGTTGAATTTAAGATTGTTGTCAATTTCTACACCTAGCAGTTTAGTGTGTGTGGTAGGGCTGATTTTAATTTTATCTTTGGATTTGATGGAAAAGCTATCACTTAGGGGCAGTGGTTTTCCTGGTCCAAATAGAATAAGTTTGTTTTTTTTTAAGATTGAGAAGAACTTTGATATTGGTGAACCACATTTCTTCGAGGGTAAAGTAGTTTTGTGTTAGGGATTGAAGTTCATATAGGATGGAGGCAGCACAAATAAGGGTGGTGTCATCTGCGTATTGTACTACTGACAGAGGGTGAGGATAAAGTGATGTGGTTAGTATATAGGGAGAATAGTAAGGGACCAAGGATAGACTCTTGAGGGACTCCTGTGGTAAGTGAGGGACTCCTATGGTAGCTGGCAATATGGGGGACAGTTGATCTTTCCAGAGAACTGTTTGCTGACGGCCTGATAGGTAGATGTTAAACCAAGCTTTAGAGGAAGGGCTTATGTTTAGGGTAGATAGAGTTTTAAGAAGAATGCTGTGGTTAGCCATATCAAAGGCCTTTGATAAGTCTAAGAATATGGAGGATACAAACAGACCCTTGTTTCTGTGGTGGTTAACTATATCTGTGAATGATAGGAGGGCTGTGGTGGTGCTGTGAGATGGTCTAAACCCATGTTGTGAAGTAGAGAGAAGGTTGTTATCTCTGAGTGTTCCATTTGTTGAGTGTGAACCACTCTCTCTAATATTTTGGACAAAAGTGACAGGATTGCAATTGGACAATAATTGGTCAGCTATAAGGAGTTTCCTACTTTGTGTAGTGAAATGATATGTGAGGTTTTCCAGGAGGTGGGTTATTTGCTTTCTAACAATGATCTATTTATGAGAATAGAGACTGGGTAGGCTATGGCATCAGCTGATATCTGAAGGAAGTCTGCTGGTAGCCTATCAGCTGCTAGTGTGGTTAGTTTTAGATTTTTGAGGAGTTTAGAAATTACCTTGGTGGACACGGAGTGGAGGTTGAATTTGGAGATGTTAGGTTGAGTATTGAAAAAGGTAGGGGTCTTTGTTGATGTGGGACTACTGGTACTGTTTTGGGCATTGGCCAGGGACTGGACAGTTTCGGTAAAGAATTTGTTGAATTGTGTGAGAATGTCTTCAAGATTATTAGGTAGCAATGGGGATGGGGTGGTGGTTTTTCCTGGGTGGAGTATGCCATTTAGTGTGAACCAGAATTATTTTGGGGTATGAGCATATTTTTCTGGCATGTTTTTATAGTAATTGGCTTTGTCTAGTTTGATTTGCTTTTTGGTTTTGTTTCAGAGTGCTAGATAGTTTTGTCTGAGACATAAGGTTTTATTTTTCTGATATTTTGTCCAGGCATTATCACTTTCTTTCATTTCAGTTTTAGTCTCTTTAGTGAGCCATGGGGCATAGTTAGTTTTTATTCTAATGGTTCGGGAAGGTGCATGATGGTTTAGAATTTTTAGGAAGGTTGTACTGAAATGTTCAACTGCTTCGTCAAGGCCTAGCTGTTTTAAGGGGGCACAGTTGACACTTTGTAGCTCTTGGATGAAGTTAGTGGCTATAAACTTCTTTTTGTTGCGAACTTCCCTGAGGATGGGTTGGTTGATAGATTGTGATTTATACCTAATTAGGTAGGATGGGTGATGGCCACTTAGGCTGTCTGGGAGACAGCCTGATAGATGAGCCTGAGTGGGGTCAGATACTAGCATCCAGTCCAAGATTGATTGGCATTTGGATGCTTTGTCACTTCTACTGGAAGTGAGTATGGTTTGGGTAAACCTGTGGAGGTTTAGAAAGGCAAAGGGATTGTGGCTGGAGCAATTTGTCCAGTCTATATTTAAGTCCCCTAGTAGTATGGTTTCATGTGGAAAGGAGCTTGACATCCAGTTAAGCAGGTTTTCCATTACAGTTGTGTTATTGCCTGGCAGGATATAGCCACCTGCAATGATTATGTGCTTATTGGAATTTATTTTTAATTTGCCAAGGACTAGTTCTACATCTTTGATTTCTAGGTTATTGTAGTCTAGTTGTTCTATGGTGAGATGATTTTGGAAGAGGATTGTTACACCCCCCTCCCTTTTTTTCCTAGTCTATCTCTTTTAATAATATTGTAGCCAGGGGCAGTAATTTCATCATTGTGGTGTTCTGGTTTAAGTCAGGTTTCTGTTTCCACTCTGATTTATGCAGCCTCTACCCCTTCAGATCTGCTATCTTTAACCCAGAAAACCTTTAACATGGTGGAAAACTGGCTCTCAGATCCTCAACTGTAACTAAACCCCAATAAAACTAAGCTATTGCTATTCTCCCCTACTCAAAAATCTTCCCAACTCTCATTTTCTATAACATCCAACAATGGTACCATAATCTCACCGAATAAATATACCAAACTCCTGGGGGTCATAACTGACAACAACCTTAAGTTTGACATGAACATCAACCAAACCATGAAAACCCTTAATAAAAAGCTAGGCTCCCTATATAGGAATAAAGCATTGCTTACCCCTCTAGCAAAGTCTGCAATTGCCCGTACGCATCTTCTTCCCACTTTATTATATACCTCAACAATATTCACAAACCTGAACAAAACGGAATTCAACAAACTCTCTAGCTGCTACAACCAAATTGCCAGCTTTGCCACAGGTAACCCTTACAGGAGTCACACCACTGTCACAACTTTAACCTCTTAGCTTGGCAGGAACTTCCTAGCTTAATAAAATCAACTTATTGTAGCTTTCAAAGTCATTAACCACCCAGACAAAACACCCTCCCTCAGTAACATTATCTATCCCTACAAAAATGCCAGGCTACTTAGATCCTCTACTAAACTCCTGATTCAGGCAACCAAAGCCAACAACCTATCTGGAGAATCCTTGTTTGCTAATTCAGTAGACAGAATCTGGAACAAGCTTCCATCTGACCTTACCCTGAACCCTTCAATTAGTCAATTAAAAAAAAAAATCTAACCAATTATTTTAAATCTCACGGGCTATGTCCCTGCACCAAAGCTGACTAATGTCTACCCACAGTCTGCCTTCTCTAACTCCTATTTACAGGTCACATCCTGGTACAAGTAATAGGATTGAAAATAATATCTGAGAGAGATGAACTTACGTCCTGACTATCAGTTGTACATATTATGTGTAATGCTAAAGTGTACAATTTTATATATTGATCTCTGAATTATGTAACTGCTTTTTGTTTGCTAACTATTTATACTTTACTTGCTCGTATATAACTTTTTTATACTTTACTTGCTCGTATATAACTTTTTATACTTTACTTGCTTGTATATATTTTTTTTATACTTTACTTGCTTGTATATAACTATTTTATAATTTTTGAAGGTTTTCTCCCTGGGCCTCCACTGAAAATGGACATTAATCCAGTCGGGCTATCCTGGTCAACAAATGTAAAATAAATAAATAAAATATTGTGACTTCTGGTTTATATATGGCAAGCAAAGTATGAAGGTCCTAAGTTTTGTTGAGTATGCTTCTTACATTGATGTTTAAGAAGAGAGTAGATGATGTAGGTCTATTGTAAAGGGAATTTAGCTGACTTAGGTTGGGGATGATAGCTGTTGAAGGTCCTGGGTTGGGGTGTATGTCACCTTGGGTTCCTATCAACATTTCGAATGTTGAAAATGCCGAATTTAATTTAATCAAACTGAAATGTTCGAAATCTCAGAAGAGCGAACTGATGGAACATCGATTTCTTCCCAGGGAAAGAAATCAGTGGGCCGTTATCGGAGTTTGCTATTTCCTCCACTGTGGTGCGGTCTCGGATTTGGTATATTTAAGTAGGGGGCTGTGGGGGCACAGCCCCCCCACTTCTGTTAGTGTTTAAGGTATTGAAAAACTTTTTTTTTTGCACAGAACATCGATTTCTTTCCCTGGGAAAGAAATTGATGTTCCGTCAGTTCGCTCTTTTGAGATTTTGAATATTTTAGTTAGATTAAATTGCATTCAGTGTTTTCAGCATTCGATATGCTGATATAGACCCGTCACCTCAACTAGTGAGTGCATTAAGTAGGTTTAAGTAGAGTATGCTAATTTTGTGTAATATTTTGCTCAGTTAGTAAGAGACTCAAGGGAAAACTCAGGCCATCAGCATCTAGTCTGTGACTAAACATAATGAGCGTCATATAAACTGTAGGTTATCCATTGCAAACTAAACTGTGCCTAATTACTGATGACTGCATCTACACAGCAACCCAAAGTTTCATTAATCATTCCTACAACCAAGGTACCCAGTTCCCATTGGCTCTGGGATCACTGCATGCACACACTTACATCCCAGTGTTTCCTGTAATTACTGAGTGACTTATGGATGTCTATCACTTCTGTCAAGCACTGCACTTGGGGAAAATCACTGATTTTAGAATCAGGATCACTGTTACTTACTACTTGTATTTATTTACTTTGCTGGCTGATACACATATGCTTGTCACAATCAGCTGTTGTACTTTCACCAGGGAATCCAGTCGGCAGAAACGACTTCACAGTTACACAGTTCACGACTTCACAGTTAAAAAGCCAATATTTATTTAACAGATATCACACCGAATACATACATTACACTGTTAATATTTTAAAACATAAGGGCTTTTGTTTCTATATTGTGTTACTAAGGAACTTTATCAGATACATGATGCTAACTGATGATCTGATGAAGTTCCTTAGCAACACAATATAGGAACAAAAGCGCTTGTGTTTTAAAATATTAATGGTGTAACGTGTATTCGGTGTGTATCAGTTAAATAAATATTGGCTTTTTAACTGTGAAGTTGAGTGAAGTCATGAACTATGTAACTATGAAGTCGTTTCTGCTGATTGGATTCCCTGGTGTACCTGTTTCCTGGTTTGAAGCTTGTTTTATAGCTGTTGTACTGCTTTCAGTTGATAACTATTACATACATACACACAAATATTTCAAGCACTGGTATTAATTCCCTTCTAGCCTACCAATATACCAAAACAGTTGTTCCCAGAATAAATGTCCAGGCTGTTCTTAAAAATATCTAAACTAGTGCTTGCTTTAATGTAGTTTGATAGTCTGTTCCATGCATCAGTTGGTCTGTTAGAGAACCAATTAGTACACTTCTCATTCCTACAAAATATTCTGTATAGGTTGTCTGATGATTCTCTGCTACCTTTTGGATAACCCCAAACATTCCCAGAAGTAGTTGTCACTAAATGCCCTATATAACTGAATAACATCTCCTCTTAGATATCTGTAAGAAACATTGTACAAGTTCAGATATTTAAGTTTTTCATAATAACTTTAATTTTCACATCCATGGATGCCCTTGGTATACTTCTGCTGTGCTCTTTCTAATTTACTCATAAACGTTTTCTTATAAGGTTTCCGTATTGTTAATCCATACTCAGGTTTGGGTCTAATGTAATTTAATAAACAATGACTTCATCATTTCTGATTTCCGAGACTATACAGTTTTTATACAACCTGTATTTCTATATCTATCATTAACTGACTGGTTGATATGATTAGGAAAAACTCAAAGCTGGATCTACCCATACACCAATGTCCTTAAATAAATCTACAGTTTCAATCACTGTGTACTGTATTAAATATTCATCATTCAATTTATGTCTCACAAATCTCATATGCTTTGTTTTTGATGTAATTATCAGCATATTATTCTCCTATGCTCAAATGGTCAATGTAGTCAACTTCGTTTGCAGACATACCCTATCTGTAACAAAAGTAATCAGTTTACCCAATTTCAAGTAATTTGCATACAGAACACCTCAGATGGAAAGATAGGTCTGAAAGATACAATCTAAACATGAAATGGCATAGTACAGAGCCCTTTGAGATACCCTGACTGTAGCCAAGAATTTTACCTGTTCAATTGCTGTATGATACTTGTCATATCCTATTTGTAAGCCATGCAGCTATCCATCTTACCAAGAGTAAATCAATACCTAGTTGATCTAATTTGTTGATCAGGGTTTTGAGTACAACCCTGTCAAATGTTGAAGTTAAATCTATATAAATTACATCGCAGCACAATTTTTCATTTATAACTGTTATTATATTGTTATAGAGCATCATGTTACATGTGGTCTTAGAGTCTTTCGGCTTTTCCCGGTTACAGGTCGCCACAGCGGTTCACTGGCCCGCTATTAATTGGCAGTGGATTTTTATGGTGTCGACTTGCTAGCCCGGTGCCCAACATTCACAGAAGGCACATGCACACTCACTCACCTACCTACATGTCTTTAAAGTTCACTCAACCACAGGAAGGACATGCAGACTCCACACAGAAGGTGCTCCAGATGAGAATCAAACCAGAGAACCTCTTGCTGTGAGGCGACAACCAATTTTTACCATATGCATGCTGATATATGGTTTCAAGTCTGAGCCTTTGCAGTTCTGATAATAACTTAGCCAATATTACCTTCTCCATTATTTTTCCACAACATGAAAGTAGACTTAAGGGTCTATATGACTATGGCTTTGTCCTACTCCTCTTTCTCGTAAAGACAGGTTTAATAAGTGCATGTCTCCAAACTTGAGAAATCTCCCCATATTTATACAATCCAGTAAATAACAGATATAATGGTACTATAAACTCTTGCTGAAGTGTTCACAGGTCATTATTACTAATTTTGCTTCCTCTCTGTGCTTTGTTTGGATCCAGTTTGCATAGTTCTTTTTCAATATAATCTAATTTTGTTTCAGTAACTGAGGTTACCTGGATGTCACTAGGACAACTTATCACCCCCTTTGTGGAGATAAACTGTTTTGCATAAGATTTTGTAACTACATCTATCTGTTGTATCTGAGAATAAATTTTAGAATCTACACACAGTTTATCAGTTTGTATTTCTTGACTCCTTCCACATCTTATGGGTCTATAAAACAGTTTCCTATTATGCTCAATATCGTTATATGAATTTTCTTCAAATTTCTCTTAATCTTGTCAAACATTATGCTTAATTTGTTTGTCAATCTTTTTACTTCAGTTTTCAAAGTTATAGGTCGACCTCTTTCCATTTCTTATATTTTTTTGTCTCTCGCCTTAATCGAGTATCTTGTTCTTATGTAAATTTATCCCCCTGACATTATCTGCCTAGATTCTGATGTTAAACATTTTTTTTTGTTTTTCGGGTGAGTGACGTTTAAAATACATGCAGGTAGGTGCATGTGTGAATGGGTGTGCCTTCTTTGAAGGATGGGTGTCAGGCTGGCACCTTGGCACCGTACAAATCTACTACCAATCATTAGCAGACCGGAGTTCCGCTATGGTGACCCCTAACTGAGAAAAGACATTAGTTTAGCATTTTCTTGTAACAAATTAACATTTATACCCCATGATCACTGCACATCTATGGTGGTAAAACTTGACATGAAGTAACAGTCATTTCTTTAGGAGCACAAACTATGTTTAATATGTTCCTGAACATACGTTGTGAATAATTTCCTTACTAATACTGAATCAATATTATTGTAGTCTGTTTCTGGTAATTTTAAGTCCCCAGCCACTATTATTCTTCCCTCCTGTGTTTCATGCAAGAAATGTATGAATTCATCTAGGTTATTAGCACTTGACTTTGGTGGTCTATACACTCCAACAACTGTTGTATGTTCAAGGGTTGTCTTTATTGTCACAGTTACGCAATCTATAGTATTGGTGTTATCTTTATTGTCACAGTTACGCAATCTATAGTATTGGTGTTATCACGGAACATGTAATAATCACAGGTCTCATAGTTATCTGTAATCCTATCATAAAACCTCCACCTGATTTTTTGTTAGAATAACTGTTACAGTAAAAACATTTATACCCTGACAGAACTGGTTTCCAGTCATTGTTCTTTAATCATGTTTCACAAATAGTAACTACATCAATCTTGTGGAACATAGCACATTTTCCAATAAAAAATATTATTGACGCTCCTGGCATTAACAACCATAAAAGATGCATCAAATGTTGCTATTTGTGAACTGTTTAATTTTCGACCTAGCAAAAATCCTGCCTTGTGTTTGTTAAATATTGCAACTTTTGGATCTAAGATAATGACTGAGTCTGAGGCTCTGTAGATGACAAGTTTAAAACAGTCTGCACCTGGAGCCATGCCTGCCACATATACATCATTTGTTAACTTTTGGAGTCAAGATGATGACTGAGTATGAGGTCTGTCATTGGACAAGTTTAACACAGTCTGTACCTGGAGCCATGTTTGATACATACATATGAGTTGAAAACTTTTGCATCTAAAGTAACAACTGAGTCTGACCTCTGTAGACGACAAGTTTACAACAGTATGTACATGGAGCCGTTCTTGACACATATTTACCTACTTCATTCTAGTTTTTATTTAGCTGTGAGTTTGTCTGCTGCTGGCAGTTTGCCTTCCACTTCTGTAACTTGTGAATAAATTACACCCTCTCAGATCTATTATACTTTCCATCTCTTTACCTCTATCTGCCAGTAAGCTTTACCATGGAACACAAGTTCCACCATGTTTGCTACTGTTTTCAGGCTGCCAGCCTTCACCAGTTCTTGTATCTGCATTTATTTTATTTCATTACTATAATTTTAATGACTTACAGGAATTTTTAAGTTGTATTTGTTTTTTTTCTATTATAAATGTCTAGTATATATTTGATTACTTTATTGTTAAACTTTGTAGAATGCCTTTTAATCTGAATATTGTAACTCAAATGTTTGTGCTTGTCTTCCCCCTCTGAAAACAGGCATCACCTGCAAGGCTAACCTGGTCAACAAATTGGGAATAAATAATTTTCAAGCTTTCGTTGAACCTTTAAATGTATTTATCGACTATTTATTAATTAGTTTCAGTACTTCA
Organism: Protopterus annectens; assembly: GCF_019279795.1. NCBI lineage: Eukaryota > Metazoa > Chordata > Ceratodontiformes > Protopteridae > Protopterus > Protopterus annectens. Next base: position 774,016,438 of record NC_056739.1, on the reverse strand, counting down.
GCTCATTAATTAGCGATTCTCTAAATTCATGTCTGGATTCATTTTGTATGACTCTTACCAGTTTTTAATATTTTCATATTTTTAATGAACATTTTAATTTATTTACTGGACTGTTGCAATTTGCTTATCCAAGTATAAGAATATAAAGCTAGCTGAAAAAATACCTGAGAATACCACTGAATCCTACCTTAGTAAAGGAACTGAAATGCTGAGTTATGTAGCTCAACTTAATGTAAGAAACAAGCTTCTGACAACACAGCTGACTATGGCCATCACTACATATGCAGCAGAGTCTGGCTGAAGTGGTAACTATGGCCATCACTACATATGCAACACATTCTGGCTGAAGTGGTGACTAAGGCCATCGTTACATATGCAGCAGATTCTAGCCAATGAGGTGACAATGTCCCTCACTACATAGGCAGCATATTCTGGCCAAAGTGGTGACAATGGCTATCACTACATTTGCAGCAGATTCAGGCTGAAGTGCTGACTATGGCCATCACTACATAGGCAGCAGATTCTGGCAGAAGTGGTGACAATGAGTATCACTACATATGCAGTAGAGTCTGGCTGGAGTGTTAACTATGGCCATCAATGCAACACATTCTGGCTGAAGTGGTGACTATGGCCATTGCTACATATGCAGCAGATTCTAGCCAAAGAGGTGACAATGTCCCTCACTACATAGGCAGCAGATTCTAGCCAAAGAGGTGACAATGTCCTTCATTACATAAGCAGCAGATTCTGGCCAAAGTGGTAGCAGTTGCCATCACTACAAATGCAGCAGATTCTGTCTGAAGTGGTCTAAGAGGTGTTTGACAGTTCAAGGTGTTTTGTCCATGACAAATAATGGTGCACAACAACCTGAAGAAATGCAACCATACCTACAGGAGTTCTGTAAGCAAACATGGATACTTCAACAGTGAAGTGATACATAAAATAAAGATAGAAGCATGAGGTATTATCTCATTCACAGGCTAGCCGTGATGTAATGGGAACAAGTCTATGAATTTTTAGCTATAAGCAGTTCACTTTCCAGATAAGGATTACGTCCTGGCAGACCATCGTGTTCAAGCTGTACATCTGGAAGAACAGTAGCAATGCAATGGAACATGAGTAGCAACTTTATCACCCCTACCCACCCACCCACCCACCCACAATCCCCCCTAAAACTTATACTTGTATTAGGAGTAGTAAAAATTAAAACAAAAAAAGTTTCCCTTTTTTCCCAGAGTACAATTATGAGTCAGGAGCATCCAGGAAGTAAAGTGTTTAGGCTCTGCCCTACCTGTATCTTCTGCTTGGTTACAGTTTTCATTATCTCTCATTGGCTGCACTTTTCCTTGGCTCTTTGAGCCAGTGAGAGAATCAGCAGATAGAAATTGGAAAGCATGGCCATCAGAAAAGTATAGTCATTCAGGCGAGCCGAAATTTGGAATCTCCTGCTCCATCCATTTGGTAATCCACTTTTCAGGATTGCAAATCTGCACTGTCCACTTTTCAAAAGAAATGGAGGCAGCAGGCTGATTTGTGTTTGTGTAGGGGGTACCAAAGACCTGCCTTGGACTGGACAGCTCTAAGAACATCCTCAATACCTGCTATGCTACCTCATATCCTTTATTTAAAAAACTGGTAATGTAACTGTCATTAGAATCATAAAACAATTTTGCACTTCAGTTGTTTTTCTAATACAAATATCATTTCATTTACTTCACTGCCTGGTTAACTGATTTGCTCAGAGTTAAAAAGTATGAAAATAAAGGGAGAAGGAATCAAACCCTGGACCTCTTAATTGCATCAAATACATCATTTACAGATTAGGGCCTTATTCTTATGCACTATTTGCAAGACCTTCACTCACTTCTTTATTTTCTGCATGTTAAAAGTCACTGAGATTTGCAGTCAGTCAATATTGCTGTCATAGTTTCTGTTGTTCAGAAAATGCATATTAATGGAAAACCTCATGTTCTGTTAACATCTTAATGAATTTGAGTTTTCTGCCTTTTATCTGTCTCCTAAACATCTCAGTTTTCCCTCAAACGTATGCCCTCACCTTCAATAACTGCTTTTTTCTAGTAAATCACTGAGGATTACAGTCAGTCAGTAATGCTAGTTATTACTGCTTCACAGTTGTTATTGTTTAGAAAATGTATATCCATGCAACACTTACTGTTCTGGTAATGATATAAGTGATCCACAGTTGTCTTACACTGAGATATTAACAGACTGCTTCCTGTAGTCAAAAGTACAGGTTTGAATCCTTTCACCTCCTTTTGCCTACTGTGTGGCTGAGCAAGTCTCCTAACCAGATAGTATTCCCAGGTCACCCCTGAGACACTTTACCTAGTGGCTTTAAAAGGTTAACAAATATACAGAATAATATTTAAAATGTGCCATTTTTGTCCCCCACCCCATTATGTCTGGTTTTGTCTGGAATTCCTGAGCAAAGAAATTAAGAAATACTTTGTTCATTTTCTTGTAAAATTTGTAGCTTTCTGGCAAATTATAGCAGACTCCGGTCAGTAAACATTGATAGGCATGTGAGTTTTAATCTTGTGCTATCCAGGAAATGCTTTCTAATGCAAAGCTTGCTATTCTATCAACTTTCTAAGAGAAATATTTAAAATCCCTTCCTGATTTTGTGTTGAGCTATGAAGTTGATACGGCAAAGGGGATTTGCACTGTATGGCTTTGTCAAGAGAGAGCCGAGATACATTTCTGGGCCATCATTTATTAATTTATTCATTCACTTGAGATCAAGCAATGTATGAGGTGTAGTTATATAAGTGTCTGTTATTGATGTAAGTGTGTGTGTGTTTGTGTCTGTGCACATGTACACACTCACAGCGGGTACAATTTTCAACTGTCTATGATTTTTTCCCAAATATTTGTGGTCTTTTCCTCATAATATTTCTGGCTTTCTGGTAGAGTGTTGTGGACTGTAGCCACTAGATAATGGCAGACATGTGAGCTTCAGACTTCATTTCTTCAGAAAATACTTCTAATGCAAAACCTGCTAAACTAGCAACTTTCTAAGTATATGACAAATATTTTAAATCAATTCCTGATTTTGTGTGTTTGTCTCTGATGCTTCGGCTAAGAGGTTGGGAGGACATGGGGGGTACAATGGATTGCACTGTATGTTATGGTTCTCACAGCAACAAGCTGAAAAACATGTCTAGGTCATTATTTATGCATTTGTTCATTCATCTGATCACAAGCAAACATCTGATGGCAGAAGAAAGAGTCAAAGACATAAAAGGGATAGGCAGCATGAGATCTGGAAAGATCAAGGGTATGACATGGAAAGCAGACAATGGTAGAATGACAGTTAGGGAGCAGAAGATGCAGGAACAGTGGAGGGTTGTGGTAATGTTTTCCTGCTATGGCCTTGTTAGAGCCAGAAGTAGTTAACAGACTAGGGCATCCAGAATATTCTTTAAAACTTCTCCATTAACAAACTGCATTTTTTTAAAATTAACTCAGCATCAATCCTCCACAAATGTCTACAAGCAAGACGCCACCCCATATAAACATAACACAGGAGTATCTAGTACCCCCACAAAGCAGTCTATGTCAGGGAAATGCATTTTTTAAAAAGCTCAGTGTCTGTTCATGTGACTTGTTCAGAGTCAAACTATAGGGAAATGGAGGTTGAAAGAATTAAACTCTGTAACCTTAAATGAAAGAAACCACCTAGTCACAACTCAGAGCCTTAATCCTCTTCATTACTTCTTCTTAACTTCTGTTCATCTTTAACCCACATATTACAAGCACCTCATAAATATACTTAGAAATCAGTTTTCTATGCAAATGCAACACATGTTTTTTCAGCTCAACATACATCGTAAATCACATGCTGAAAATGGTGAGCTGAAAAACAAAAAAATATAACATAAAAATAAAATGAACATTGCAAAAGTGTGGGTATATAGACATAAGATCTGCAAATCATAATGCTAGTCAGAATGGCAGTCAGACTGAGGGGACTGAATGAAACCTAAAAAAGTGAGGAAAAGGTACTGGAATATGGCACAGTGGACTCAGGATATCAGTTGTACGGACAGGACAGGAGGAGCAAGACAGGACATAGTATGTGACACACTGCATTAACTGTGAAGTAATTGAGGGCAAAGAGGGGAACCTAACAGAAGGGGGTCCTCAGTGACACCAAAAGGATGGTTTCCTGGCTATTAGACTAGAAGGAGGGAAAAGGGAAAAGCTAGGAACTGGCTATGTTACACAGACCGCCAGGTGAAGGAATAACAGATGAAGAAAATTTGTTTGCTCGTTTATTTCTTAAAAGGGTATAGGAGCTTGTCTGACAGGATAGATTTTAGCCATGACTCAGGCAATAGACATGCAGTTCCTTATAGGAAGACATCTGAGTGTGGCAGAATACAAGCTGTCACATACTTAGAAATATGCATGGTATCTGTTATAAGAAGACTTCAGCAAAGTAATTCTGTAGATGAAAATCCAGAATATATCTGATCAGCACTTTATACATCACTGAAACAAAAATCCATTCAGCTATGACTACCTAATTTCAGCCTCAGTACAGATTTGACCAAACTCATAATATCACTTACATGGCAGTGACTGTACTGGCTCCCTATTGAAACGCTGGCACCTGTAATCTCAAGTGCAGACAAAATTAAAAACAAAAAAAGAAAATTTGTAAGAATAAATCTCAAATATTAATCTTCTCTTTTAAATTTATTTGTAGGAGGACAGGCCCACCCCCCACACACTCGTGATGTGAGGGACAAGTCCCCCAGTCCTCCTGAACTTACATACGCCAACTCTGAGATCATCATACCTCAGAGAAAAGGGAATATTCTGAGAAATGGTAAGCTTGAACTAAGTATATGCAAGTCCATTTTTTTGGCCATTCAGTCTCCGTACTACAGGACTTGCTAAAGTGGGTTGATATATTTCAAATGGTTGCTGAATACATTGTTAGCTGATGACTTTGGAACTCAGTCTATGTTATGTCAAAATTATTTTTACAAATACAAAAGAATATAACCCCTATTTCAACAGTGATATAAATTTACAAGAATCTGAAGGTCACTAATAAATGGAAACAACCTGAACTGCTTCCATGATACAGAAGTCAATGCGTAAAGTTGTCTTTCTAATTAAAATTACAAATATTCTAAATCCCTGACAACTAAAACTATTTTGAATGGAATCTGCATTAAAAGAATAGAATATTTTTAATATCAAGACATAGGTCTCAAGTGATAGCCCCTACCCATGTAGGAGTTATGTCAGCACTCACATCCTAGGTCTATGTGGTAGGGAAAACATTAAAAATCAAATTCTGTAAGACTTGCTTGACTCTGCTGGCTGCTGATTTTCAAAGAGCTCAGTATGTTCATCTTAAGCATAGTATGCTTGAGAATTCAATAAACATGCTCACACACAGATCTATATATATATATATATATATATATATATATATATATATATATGTGTGTGTGTGTGTGTGTGTGTGTGTGTGTGTGCAGATAGCGCTCAATGCTGTAGCAGTTTTTCACAAAACAGTAAGACAGCAAGCGAATTACAAACTGTTGAAAATGTTGCATATATCTATGTAATAAATTACATTAATTTACACAAGTAATAAAGTATAACCATTTTCTGCAAGGGGGATTGGTTGCACCCTCTGTGTCCCCTCTTTGACAGCTGTCACCGCTTTCACACCTCAGACCCAACTATACTAACTCTAAGGTGACTCCAACTCAAGCTAAAGGGAAAACTTACATGTTTGTAGAAAACAGAGTCTTCTTTATTCTGTGAAATTGTCTGACTTTAATGTCAATAAGCATAAACTGCAATAGTGTGAGGGTGCAGACTCTAGCTAATTTCATTACACAAATTTATTTCAGCTTTTGTATAATAAATTATGACACGTCTACATTTACAACAATACAGTGTTTCAAAGATAGGTGGCTTTACTGCTTCATTCTTGTCAGACGTTCCACTAATTAAGTTCGTGAAAATTCATAAGGCACCCTTTAGGAGTAATTATACAGGGAAAACAAACCCTTAATAACTCTTTGCAGTTTGATAAGTTTGCAGAAGCATTACATTTATTTATTTTTATTTATTTTACATTTGTTATAGGGAGAGTCCGACTGGGCAAAAAGCCCATTTTCAGCAGAAGATCGGGGAGAAAAGCTCCACAAAGATACAAACAGTAGTTAAACAGTACATAATAAGTACAAGAATGAACAAAAAACAGAAACATTGGTATAGCTATTATCAATACATTGCATTACTAGGACAGTTGGAATGAAGCAATATGATAGCAACAAATAAATAAATTTAGCGAGAACAGCTGAAAAAGATATAGCTGTTTTACAAGAAGTTTACATTGCAAAATATG